>NC_047107.1:101541764-101841764 GCF_902500255.1 Thalassophryne amazonica
CAGGATTCTGTGTTCTATGGTTTTTCTGTGACTGTGAGGCCTTTTTTCTTTTTTACACTCTGCTCTAAGTGTAACCTCAGTGCTAATGCACAACTTAAGTACATGAAGGTAGTTTATCGTCACTGAAGAGGCTGTGTGATCACGCGGTGTGTGTGTTTGCTTTTCAGCAAGCTCTCTCAAAAATTGATGAATGGCTGTCAATGAAATATTGCAGAGGTGGTACTCAGGTCCTCAAAGATGTCATTAGGTCTTGAGGAGGATCCTGTAAGTTTTTGCTGTTTATAGCAAATTTAACCCTTTGCCAGAAACCATACTGGGGAAGCTGTGACCACTACCTTTGCACCCCTCCCCCAGGACTAAACCAAACCAACTTTTTAAGGTTCCTTATATGTTCCAAAAAATAAAAACTGGCCTCAAGCCAGTTATCCAAGATGGCCACCAAAATAGGGTTTTTCAGTAAAACACTTTTAAACAACAAATAAACTGCTTAAATATCACAGATTCAATGGGAAGACCATTGTTGGTCACAGCAAACTCATTTGTACCTAAATTTATTTATGGGTTTAAGATTCAAAATGGCCACCAATAGACCCTTACCATTGAAGATAAGGGTGCTTCATTAAAGATGTACTACTTATTGGCTTTGCATGTGCACAGACCCTTATTTCGGAGCAGAAAATTCAATTTTATGGATTTGTAAGCAATGTCTTAAAACCTATAAACATGTTGAATAAAAGGATTTGGCTGATAACAGCACGCAGGTTTTGTTATCAGCCGTGTTCAAGGCTGCTTGTTTTTAACTATTTTTGGCGCTGTTTACGTCCCACCAAACAAAAAAGCGACCGTTACAGTATAGACCATCGTATATGACGATCTTTGCACACAATCCTTGAATGCTTCGCTTTCTACTTACCACAGTACTATACACACACGCTATGCTATGTCTACAAGTACTAACATGTACAAATGTTCTTTGTCACTAACCAGGCATTATTATGTCTTCAACTGGGTAACTAATGTCTGTCTAGCCCAACACATTCAAGCACAAAAGTACACTAAAATTATATAAGACCGTGTCCAACTCACTTGGCTGTGATCTGAAATTGTGCATGACTGGGAAAAGGCTGCGGCAACTACAACAGACTTTGCATAACACTCAGGGGAGGTGGACTCGACTACAACACTGGTTATCAGAACTCAGAAATATGGGCAAATTTAAGCCAACAGGTAGCACAGCTCAACAGAACACTGGCTGCCCCCCCCCCCCCCCACCTTTGGATGCAGTAATAAGCAGTCTGCTTTGTTTGCAATGTGTAGCTTGAGTGATAACCATCACCAGGGGGCGCTCACACATTACTGATGCACTGAGCCTCTGTCGCCCGACCACTCAGTCAGGTAAAAGGGGAAAAAACAAAAAAACAAAACTGCAAATATACAGAGGTTACATACACACATGCACGGTGCAGAGAACATGAAACTTTTTTCTTCAACTTCAAAGTACAGTTGTTAAATACAAGCATGAAATATTCTCAAATTATATTTCCTTTGTATATTTGCAAGTTTATTGTATATTTATGCATTGAAAAAACTATTTGCCAAATTTGAAAAGTAACATGTTTAACATTTTGATTAGTTTCTTTAAAAAACAAAAACAAAAAAAAACAACAAAAAACAAAAAAAAAACTGCCACAGATATCCCATCAATCATACATTTCTCAGACAAGTGATTGTGTCAACCGAAAAGCTCAATGTGAGAAATGTTCAGTTTTGGCAGAGCCCTGTGCTCCCTGAGGGACCTTTTAATCATTTAATGGTATATTATATTCCACACATTACAGCATCTGACCGCGGGAGAGTCGTCTCACTGGCAAGAAGACAAAACACCATAAGGAAGGAAACCTTGTCATCATATGTCTGCTATGAAAACTAAGAGGAAACAAATGGACACAGTTCTCAAGAATAATGTTTAAATTACCAAATGCAGTGAAGATGGAGACGAAGACAAATTAAGACGGAAAAATCAGAAACAAACAATGAGAAGAGTGATTTTATCCCTCATTACAAACCCACTTCTGCCCAACAACCTTCTACAGAAAAACTGAGTTACTGTCAGAGATGGAACAATGAAAACTCCTGGAGGCTCAAAATTCCTCTTCAGCGTTCCAGCTCCTGGAGGCCTTGAGCTGTTTCAGACGCTCCACGCACTCCTCCACGCTACACTCGCCATGGACTTTGTTATCCCGAGTGCGCACGTTAACGGTGTTGCTTGCCTTTTCCTTCTCTCCCACCACTATTCCGAGAAGAGAGCAAAGAGGACAAGAAGGAAAGAAAATCAATATCTCAACTGACAGCGAGGAAGAGTGCGCAGAGATAACGGAAGACAAAATAAAAAGGTGAAGCGTGAGAGTGCGCGCTGTCACTCACCCAGTATGAAGTTGTACTGAGCTAGCTGTGCATTTCTGATCTTCTTGTTCAGAGTGCAGCCAGGGTCCAGATCTACGTCAGTCATGAAGTCACTGCTGTGGAATTCCTGCTGAACCTGACACATTAACCAGAGACACACCTCAGAATATACGACTGCCAGATGGATTATCGAGCGATTCTTATTAACAGACAAATTAACAAATTCACTGTCATCTCAGAAGAATTCATAAGGAATACAGTAGTGTTCAGAATAATAGTAGTGCTATGTGACTAAAAAGATTAATCCGGGTTTTGAGTATATTTCTTATTGTTACATGGGAAACAAGGTACCAGTAGATTCTCACAAATCCAACAAGACCAAGCATTCACGATATGCACACTCTTAAGGCTATGAAATCAGGCTATTAGTAAAAAAAACAGTAGAAAAGGGGATGTTCACAATAATAGTAGTGTGGCATTCAGTCAATGAGTTTGTCAATTTTGTGGAACAAACAGGTGTGAATCAGGTGTCCCCTATTTAAGGATGAAGCCAGCACCTGTTGAACATGCTTTTCTCTTTCAAAGCCTGAGGAAAATGGGACGTTCAAGAAAATGTTCAGAAGAACAGCGTAGTTTGATTAAAAAGTTGATTGGAGAGGGGAAAACTTATACGCAGGTGCAAAAAATTATAGGCTGTTCATCTACAATGATCTCCAATGCTTTAAAATGGACAAAAAAAAAAAAACAGACGCATGGAAGACAACGGAAAACAACCATCAAAATGGATAGAAGAATAACCAGAATGGCAAAGGCTCACCCACTGATCAGCTCCAGGATGATCAAAGACAGTATGGAGTTAACTAAGTGTTGTGACAGAAGACGCCTGTGTGAAGCTAATTTATTTGCAAGAATCCCCCGCAAAGTCCCTCTATTAAATAAAAGACGTGCAGAAGAGGTTACAATTTGCCAAAGAACACATCAACTGGCTTAAAGAGAAATGGAGGAATATTTTGTGGACTGATGAGAGTAAAATTGTTATTTTTGGGTAGAAGGGCCGCAGACAGTTTGTGAGACGACCCCCAAACTCTGAATTCAAGCCACAGTTCACAGTGAAGACAGTGAAGCATGGTGGTGCAAGCATCATGATATGGGCATGTTTCTCCTACTATGGTGTTGGGCCTATATATCGCATACCAGGTATCATGGATCAGTTTGGATATGTCAGAATACTTGAAGAGGACATGCCCTTGAAATGGGTGTTTCAACAAGACAATGACCCCAAGCACACTAGTAAACAAGCAAAATCTTGGTTCCAAACCAACAAAATTAATGCCTCGCAGATGTGAAGAAATCATGAAAAACTGTGGTTATACAACTAAATACTAGTGATTCACAGGACTGCTGAAAAAGCAGTTTGAACATAATAGTTTTGAGTTTGTAGCATCAACAGCAGATGCTACTATTATTGTGAACACCCCCTTTTCTACTTTTTTTTTTTTACTAATAGCCCAATTTCATAGCCTTAAGAGTGTGCATATCATGAATGCTTGGTCTTGTTGGATTTGTGAGAATCTACTGGTACCTTGTTTCCCATGTAACAATAAGAAATATACTCAAAACCTGGATTAATCTTTTTAGTCACATAGCACTACTATTATTCTGAACACTACTGTATGTTCCCAAAACCACCTCCAATATGTAAAAATACAGCAGCACACCTCATTGTGGAGGCGGAACAACTGTTTGTCTTATAAGGAGGCTTCATTTGGAGAACAAACTATTTTTTTAAAGCCTTGATCTATATGTTTTGATGTTTTAAAAGCACCTTTAAAAAAAAACAAAAAAAAACACAGGCCTTTAAGATGTGCTTACGAGAACAAAAAAATGTATCTAATGTAATTTTATTATGCAACTGTCAATCAGCTACAAAACTCAATTTATGTGTATGTGTGTGTGTGCGTGTGTGTAAACAGTCAACTCCAAAAAGGGTGTCGTACAGACTTTCAGCTGTAACTAAATGGGTTTTATAAAATATTGCATTGACAAATTTAGCAATTACAGCCAATTTGGACATATCATCCCTCCATTTGCAGACAAATTGAATAATGGGACAAACTAAACATAAGGATTATTGTGAATAAATCATTACTTTTACAGACATTTTTCTTAAAACAAATCAAGGGATGGATGGATACACAAATATTCCCAAGTCACTGAATACATCTTGGGTTTCTCTCAACGTGTGTGACTGACGTTACACACAGCTTAAAATTAGCTTGTCAGTTTGTCTCATTTATGATGCTTAGGTTTGGCGGCCACCAAAGGCCAATGCTTATTATCAGTAGTCTCATACTATTCACAAATCTCACACATGTAAACAAAATAAAGACATGTTGATAATTTTTTTTTTTTTTTTTAATGGAGAAGCTGGTTGGCAGCTCTCAAAAAGCTCTTGTAGGAATCCACATGGTTAAACGTGTTATCCCCAAACAAATTCTGCTTTCCGAAGTTAGAATTCAGTCATGATTGTCTACCTTTAAAATGTCCCTACTTACTTCGACATAAAGTTCTGACACAGTTCTGAGGTCACTTCCAGCCACTGATGAGGAGCAATAGTCATAAAACAGACTGTATAAAATCTAAATCTGACTAAGAAAAATGTCAGCTCAGTACTCAATCAAAGAGTCTAATAGATTTATGGGACTACGCATCCAGTCTCTAACGTTATATGGATTGAATATGAAAGAAAGTGTGCTCAGTCGTTACCTTCTGGGCATACTCCTCACAAGTTGGTCCTACAGGTACAACCATCACCTGACGAGGAGACAGCCATAGAGGCCTGGAGAAAAGAAAAAGCGCCTTTAATAAGATTTCATTTTGTCTTTTGTGTCTCATTAAGAGACAAGGCTGTCTGCAAGAATTTCTTACATATTTCCCATCAATGTCTTTAAACTCGGCAGCACAGTGACTTAATGGTTAGCACCACTGCTTCATAGCAGTCTAGTCCTTTTCTGTGTGGAGTTTGCATGTTCTCCCTGTGTTCGTGTGGGTTTCCCTCTGCACTGACAAAAATTTGGAGAGATATTTACTTGGAAAAAAACCTAGGAAAGTTTTTCACCCAGAAATTCCAAGTAAATTTTACAAGGAGAATTCTTAAGTAAATTTTACTTGCATATATTCGTTTTTCTAAAAGAAAAACTCAACATTTACTAGCAATTGTCAACTGAATATTTTCATTGAATTTTACTCTGTCTTTATTCATAAAAAGTAAAACTTTTCAGATGTTCCCCTTGTTTTTACTCAAGGTTGCCACAGCAGATCCAATTTGTGTGTGCACGCGCGAGTGTGAATGTGTTTGTCTATATGTGGCACTACTTTTGGCCTTATAACTGCTGAGATAGGCTCCTGCCTCCCCACCCCCCCATGACACTTGATCGGAGCAAGGAGGTATAGAAAATGAAAGTGTCTTTAATTTTTGGTACTTTTCTTTTGTCGCACATTCCTACAATTTAAACTTTCCAATTCACCTAACCTGCATGTCTTTGGAAGTGGGAGGAAGCTGGAGCACATGGAGGGAACCCAACAAAACAGGGGGAGAACATGCAAACTCTACACAGAAAGGACCAGGCAGGAACTGAACCTTCAAATACACACACACCCTTCCAAGATGGCGCCACGTGAAGGCGCCCTGGTATTATGGTGCTCCCTGTTTTGTCTGTTTTTGTGCATGAATCGTGTGTCATCGTGTCCCTACACCCGCGAGGAGCTTCTAAACATCAAATCATCAACACCCACGGACATTACGCCAGTTTTTTTAGTGCCTGCAGCTGAACTGGTTCACTTTTTGGCCAAAAAAGTGAGACGACGGCGGAGAGGGAAACGCGCTGGAGCTCTCGTGCGCCTCAGACGAAGGGGCACGCACACGCCCCTACCTGGGATATTTCTCTCCAACGTCCGCTCACTCCACAACAAGATGGATGAGCTGGCACTGCTGATGAAGAAGAATAGAGATTTCTCCTCATCTTGTGTACTGTGCTTCACGGAGACGTGGTTAAATGCACAGACACCGGACTGCGCGCTCCAACTAGAGGGATTCCAACTCCTCCGTGCAGACAGAGACCGAGCACACTCTGGTGGAAAAACTAGAGGGGGAGGACTCTGCTTCTATATCAACAACGCCTGGTGCTCCGATGTGACTGATCTCCCAACACTGCTGTCCCTCTCTGGAATATCTCCTCAAACTGCAGACCGTTCTACTCTCCACGTGAGTTTAACCCTTTCATACTTTGCTCTGTGTATATTCCACCGAGCGCGGACGTGCACGAGGCCGAGCGCGCGCTCGCGGATCAGATTATGAGCGTGGAAAGAGACTTTCCGGACTCTCGTTATAATTCTCGGCGATTTTAACAAAGGGAATCTCCAGGAATTACCAAAATACAGTTTGTTAAATGCCCGACCAGAGAAGGGAGCACGTTAGATCATTGTTACATGACAGTGAGCGGCGCCTACCGCGCGGTGGCCCGTGCAGCTTTGGGACTCTCAGATCACGTGATGGTCCACTTGATCCCTGCATACAGACAGACTAAAACTCTCTAAACCTGTTGTGAGGACGTCTAAAGTGTGAAGCAATGAAGCTGTAGAGGAGCTACACGCGTGCTTGGCCACCACGGATTGGGATATGTTTGAGGCTTCAACAGACAGTCTAGATGACTACACGGATACTGTGACGTCATATATTCATTTCTGTGAAGACAGCATCATCCCACAGCGCACCAGGGTGAGATATAACAATGACAAGCCCTGGTTCACACCTAAACTCTGGCAGCTCCGTCAGCAGAAAGAGGTGGCTTTCAGAGAAGGAGACAGAGACAGCTATAGAGGTGCAAAGTACAGATTTAGCAAGGAGGTGGCAAAGGCTAAATCCATGTACAGTTCACGTCTGCAGCAAAGGTTCTCTGCCAGTGACTCGACCTCTGTGTGGAGGGGGTTGAAAGAGATCACCAACTACAAGCCCAAAGCACCTCGTTCTATTGACGATCTCAAGCTGGCCAACGACCTGAATGTCTTCTATTCACGGTTTGAAGACAAGGACTCACACCTCCCCACCCCCCACACAACTGGATATTAAAATACTCTGGACCTCCCCCCTCTCACTGCTGCCCTCCCCACTCCCCCTGTTGCCCTCTCGGTCCAAGAGGAGGATGTGAGGAGACATTTCAAAAGGCTGAATCCACGTAAGGCCCCGGGCCCAGACTGCGTCTCTCCTGCCACCCTGAGACACTGTGCTTATGAGCTGGCCCCAGTCTTCATGGGGATGTTCAACACCTCCCTGGAGTCATGCCATGTTCCAGTCTGTTTCAAGTCCTCAATCATAGTTCCAGTCCCCAAGAAACCACGCATCACTGGACTTAATGACTACAGGCCTGTGGCTCTCACGTCTGTAGTCATGAAGACCTTCGAACGCCTGGTTTTATCCCACCTGAAGTCCATCACCGCAGTTTGCCTACAGAGCCAACAGGTCTGTAGATGATGCCATAAACCTGGCCCTGCACTCCATCCTGCAGCACCTGGACTCTCCAGGAACCTACGCTAGGATCCTGTTTGTGGACTTCAGCTCTGCATTCAACACCATCCTTCCAGCTTTGCTCCAGGACAAGCTTTCTCTGCTCCACGTGCCCAACTCCACCTGCAGGTGGATCACAGACTTCCTGACGGACCGGAGTCAGCGTGTGAGGCTGGGAAAAAATGTCTCGAACACTCGGGTTCTCAGCACAGGATCTCCACAGGGCTGTGTCCTTTCCCCTCTGCTCTTCTCCCTCTACACTAACTGCTGCACCTCCAGCCACGACTCTGTAAAGCTCATCAAGTTTGCGGACGACACCACCCTCACCGGACTCATTTCGGATGGGGACGAGTCTGCCTACAGGAGGGAGGCGGACCGGCTGGTGACCTGGTGCAGCAGCAACAACTTGGAGCTCAACGCCCAGAAAACAGTGGAGATGATCATGGACTTCAGGAAAGCCACAGCCCCCCCGCCCTCCCTCGCCCTCACCAACAGCCCCATCACCACTGTGGTCTGTCACCGCTTCCTCGGCACCACCATCACCCAGGACCTCAAGTGGGAGTCAACCATCAGCTCCCTCATCAAGAAGGCCCAGCAGAGGATGTACTTCCTGCGGCAGCTGAAGAAGGCCAAGCTGCCTGTTCAGCTGATGGTGCAGTTCTACACAGCCATCATCGAGTCCATCCTCTGCTCCTCCATCATGGTGTGGTATGCCGGGGCCACAGCCAGGGACAGACAGACTGCAGCGCATTGTGGCCTCTGCTGAGAAGGTGATCGGCTGTAGCCTTCCATCTCTCCACAACCTGCACGTCTCCAGGACTCTGGGCCGAGCAGGTCGGATCACAGCTGACCCTTCTCACCCTGCACACGGTCTGTTCAAACCACTCCCCTTGGGCAGGAGGCTACGGTCCATCCGGACCAGAACCTCCCGCCTTAAGAACAGTTTCTTCCCCTCTGCCGTTAGACTCATGAACTCCTCATAACTCAGTCACCTTAAGCTTAACTCTGTCACTTTATCATTTTATCACGGGTCACTTTAGACAATGTACTTTGGTTTTTAATTGCACTCCTCCCACTGCACTGTTTTTTCTGTTTCTCTGTTACACACAGCCTTTCATATTTCTTTTTTTTATCTTATATTTTATCTTATTTTGAAATGTTATATTTTATCTTAGCATTTTATCTCTTCTTAATGTTGCACCATTGTACCGAAGCAAATTCCTAGTCTGTGAATCCTGTTCACTGGCAATGGCAATAAACGTCTTCTGATTCTGACAAATTTAAAAAATAAAAATAGCAAGAACAAGAAGAACTTTATTAATCCTGAAGGAATTTTAATCCTTGGATCAAAAAGTTACTCTAAAAAAGACTGTGTATGTAGCATTCTCCCATTTTAAAGATGCTCAAAGTGCTTTACAATGATGCCTTCCACACACACGGGCACATCATCGTGCTGCCATGCAAGATGCTCAACTGCAGACTGGGGAAATGTGGGGATTAAGGAATTTGCCCAGCAGCCCTAAGTGATTTTCTAGTCAGACAGGGACTGGACAGAGGATCCTCTGGTCCCAAGACAATCTCTTTAATCTTTTCGACCATCACCATCCCAATAATTGGTAGATTAATGGCTTACAAAAACAATCTTTGGTTGCAGCCTTATCCAGCACCAGAAAATGTTACAGAGATCAATCTCCCTAATTGCAACATTTCACCAGTTGTGTGTAAACTGATATCTACAGATCCCTGGGGAATTACAGTGACTGATACACACTATATTTGCAAATCTTAAAATCCAACATTACAAACCATTTTCCGCCATAGTTTTCAGTCAGGATAGCGATCATCCTCTCAACTGATCCCAGGATAGCTCTGTGGATGATCACTGGCCTCTTCCTGTCATCCCCATCGTGGCTATAGAGTCATTAGATGGAGGAAATAACTTTAGAAACAAAAACTCAGAGAGTACTTTAAAGACATTAATTCCCCAGCTATACGGTGCTCATGTTTTATTTACAAAATAAAGCAAAAACTTACATACACTACCAGTCAAAAGTTTAGTTACTTTCCCTTTCACTTGAATGTGGAAAGTGTGTCTAAACCTTTGAGTGGTGGTGTAAATCCCTTCTGGGGAGCAACAAAGAGTTTATCATACTTAATGGACACCATGGATGTCATACACCTTTATTAATTTTGCTATCAACATTTCATTTTCATAAAAATTTCAGTGGGTATTTCCTTTTTTTTTTTTTTTAAACAGCAGAAGCCTTAATTTTAAACACTTTATCTTCGTTTGAAGATAAAAGCAGTTACCTGACAAAGGTGAGGTTGAAGCGGATTGGCAGCTGGAAATCGAGCTGAATTGTGGCACATTGATGGTATCGTCCGATAGCATCCTTAATCTGAATGTCGATCTGCAGAGAAAAACGAGTGAATCTGATCTGCGCGCTGCCTCACAGTTCATCTCTTTGCTGCAGAGCACGGCTCACCTTTGGTCCATAGAAAGCTCCATCGCCTGGGTTCAGAACCCATTTCTCCCCAAATTCATTCAAGCTGTTCTCCAATTGCTGCCAAAACAACAAGTAGTTTGGTTACAATATGGCATGCAGAAACAAATACAGGAAAACTGAGATGTAAACTCAGCTGTACCAAAAATTCTGCACATCTGGGTCTCATCAATACAGTGAAAAATGCTTATAGTCAAAGAAATGTTCAGATTCTTATCCAGTGGTTACACCAAGTTTATGAGCTCTTCACTGTGCAATCAGTGAATTCAAAATGTTCCCCATTTGTTCTTAAAGTACAGATGTTAATTGTTCAAATTCAGATATTATCCTCATTTCAAGACCCGCTGCTTCCTCTGATGTTAACTGAAAGATGAAGCATCATATGAGCAACAGCCCTGTGTTGAAATGTTTCAAATTATGTGGCATCTGTCCGCAGCCCTCATCATGCTGTAACCAACAAACAAAAAGGTCATCACAACGAGTAGTAACACTCACAAAGTATTCAAGACGTAAGATGTGAAGTTGGTCCGCAGAGTTAATGAGATTTGATAAAGTAATATAGGACAATACCACTGATGTGGATTCTTTGGAAAAAGAAATGGAGAAATATGTACTTCATAACAGTAGTCTACAAAATAAACCCCATTCTTGTCAATGTGCACACACACACACGCACACACAGAGTAATGTTTCTCCAGAAGCTGACTTTGTGCTGTCCGCAACATAATATGTTGAAATATGAGTGCAGTAGAACTCAGATCACCTTTTCTGCTTGGTCCCAGAATTCCGGATCTCCCAGGAACTTCTCTGGTCGAGTTGACAGGTTGAGTTTAAAAGTGAAGCCAAACACATTGTACACAGTCCGTAAGAAGTCCAGGCAGCCCTTTATCTCCTCCTCAATCTGAGGTGAGAAACAAAAACAAAATGTACAGTGCATCCAGAAAGTATTTACAGTGCTTCACTTTTTCCACATTTTGTCATGTTACAGCCTCATTCCATAATGGACAAAATTCATGTTCCCCCCCCCCCCCCCCCCCCAAACTCCTACACACAATATAAATATACCCCATGATAATGTGAAGACGTTTTCTTGAGATTTTGCAAATTTATAAAAAAAAAAAAAAAAAAAAAAAGAGAAGAAAAACTAAGAAATCACATGTACAGTATTCACAGCCTTTGCCATGAAGCTCAAACTTGAGCTCAAGTACATTCTATTTCCACTGATCATCCTTGAGATGTTTCTACAGCTTAGTTGGAGTCCAAGTGGGCTAATTCAGTTGATTGGGCATAATTTGGAAAGACAGAGCACAAAACAAGCACAAAGTCAAAGGAATTGTCTGTAAACCTCTGAGACAGGATTGTCTCAAGGCACAAATCTGGGGAAGGGCACAGAAACATTTCTGGTGATTTGAAGGTCCCAGTGAGCACAGTGGCCTCCATCATCTCCAAATGGTAAATGGACTACATTTATATAGCGCTTTTCCATCGATGCTCAAAGCACTTTACAAATGAAGAGTTCAGACCCAAAACCCAGTAAGTCCTTTTTTCAAATGGAGAAAAATGCAGTTGAAAATGGAGATTTAAAAGGAACAGACTTTCATCAATAACATGAAAACAGTTTGTTCAAATTCTTTCATATTTTGCACACTGATGGTCCCCTCGACAGCCAAGTACATCTTGCTGTCAACTAAAAATTTATGGTTTTGGAGATACTGGGTTTTGCATCTGAACTCTTCAAATAATGCCTCACATTCACCCTGATGTCAGGCTGCTGCCATACAAGGTGCTCGCTACACATCAGGAGCAACTAGGGGATTAAAGACCTTTCCCAAGGGCCCTCAGTGATTTTCCTGTCAGGCTAGAATTTGAACCGAGGATCTTCTGGTCTCAAGGCCAACACCGTGACCACTAGACCATCACTTCCCCTGTAAATGGAAGAAGTTCAGATCCACCAGGACTCTTCCTAGAGCTGGCCAACCATATAAACTGAGTAATGGGGAGAAGCACTTTAGACAGGGAGGTGACCAAGAACTCGATGGTCACCCTGTCAGAGCTCCAGCATTCCTCTGTGGAGAGAGGAGAACCTTCCAGAAGGACAACCATCTCTGCAGCAATCCACCAATCAGGCCTCTATGGTAGTGTGGCCAGACGGAAGCCACTCCTTAATAAAAAGTACATATTTGCCAAAAGGCACCTGAAGGACTCTCAGACCATGAGAAACAAACTTCTCTGGTCTGATGAGGCAAAGATCAAACTCTTTGGAGTGAATACCAGGCATCCTGTTTGGAGGAAACCAGGCACCATCCCTACAGTGAAGTATGGTGGTGGCAGCATCATGCTGTGGGGATGTTTATCAGTGGCAGGAACTGGGAGACTAGTCAGGATTGAGGGAAAGATGAATGCAGCAATGTACAGAAACCTGCTCCAGAGTGCTCTTGATCTCAGACTGAGGCGACAGTTCATCTTTCAGCAGGACAGTGATACTAAGCACACAGCCAAGATATCAAAGGAGTGGCTTCAGGACGACTCTGAATGTCCTTGAGTGGCCCAGCCACCGGAATCCGATTGAACATCTCTGGAGAGATCTGAAAATGGCTGTACACTGATGCTCCCCATCCAACCTGATGGAGCTTGAGAGGTGCTGCAGAGAGGAATGGGCAAACTGACCAAAGATAGGAGCACCAAGGTTGTGGCATCATATTCAAGAATACTTGCTGCCAGAGGTGCCTTAAAGTTTTGAGCAAAGGGTGTGAATACTCATCTGCATGTGATTTCTTATATAAATTTGCAAATATTTCACAACAACTTTTATCATGTTGTCATTATGGGGTGTTGTGGGTGTTGTCGAATTTTGAGGGGGAAAAAAAAAAAATTCCTACATTTTGGAATAAGGCTGTAACATAAGAAAATGTGGATGAAGTCAAGTGCTGTGAATACTTTACAGATGCACTGTAGCAGGAGCTGTATCATCACAATTTGGTTTCAGTAATATAAAGCTTTATTGTGCCATTGTATAGAGTTTAAAAATAAATCAATGACCCAATCATAAGATATTTCATAAAGATACAGAGAAGAGAAACAGCAAAATACAAAACAAGGCAATTTAACATTTCCTGTAGCTATAACTACATAATTAATGATTAAAAAATCATTATGTACAAAGTGCTGTCACTGTTTAATCACTGCTTTTGATGATGCAGACAAAACTAAAAATCAATGGGCTTCTCACTGCTCCATTTTTACACCTGCTTTAACTAATAATAACTTTAACAATTTGAACAAGAGTTATCAGGAGACGACTTATCCCTGATCCCCACAAATCAGCAATACAAAGTGTTAGGGTATCACCCAAATACACACTTATGGTACATAGGAATGAAATTGGTCAACTTTTTCTTTAGATATTGCGCTAATAAGCGAAAAAGGACAGATGGACTGACGGATGGACGTACAGACGGACGGACATGCTGATCGCTATACCCCTGTAATTCATACCAGGGGAAAACGTAACTGTAAGCTTAGTGGCCACCAGCACCCCGCGATTAGCAACAAGGCTTCACAAACAATTTCAACAACCTGCCTGTCTATGTTGCCATTGTTCATGTTAAAACATGCCAACATCACCCAAAATAGAGGCTTCAATGGTCCTCAACAGTATCTAACAGAATTCAAATTTTCAAAGCTGAAGATTCAGTGGTTTTGACGGAGTCAGATAAAAAAAATTTAGCAATTCACTGACTGATGGGCCTCAACAATACAATGATAAAATCAGAGCTCCTCTTTTATAAAGGAACTTAACATGTTGCAATGAAAGGTTCCGGGAGTTCTGAACACTCAAAACATGACCAGAATTTGTTTCAATGCCGTCAGTGTGACCTTGATGTTCTGTCAGTTTTCAACACTGATCTTTAAAAAGAGAAGGATTCACACTCTTGTTTATTTCTTCAAAATGTTCAACCAGTTACCCTTATTGACCTTGTTTTTTTTTTTTTTTGATTTGATTCACATGCTTAACTTAATCTGCAAAACCTGTGCTGAAGTTAGTATTATTATACATTTCACTATTAGAAAATTAATGCCCCCCTCAACACACACACACACACACACACACACACACACACACACACACACACACACACACACACACACACACACACACACACACACACACACACACACACACACACACACACACACACACACACTATCCCCAATGTTCACTCTCCTACTTGTTTTCTCCTTTCATAATATCTCTACCAAGCATCATTGGCACAACTGCTAAGCCACATAAATACCTTCTACCAAAGGCCATTAACTTCACCAGCTGGAATCCATCAAGGAGAGGGAGTGACTATTAGGAGGAGGAAGTGCCGCGCCTTTATGCATACAGATCAGGACAGTGCTCACTGCATCACATCCAAACATTGCTTTATAATTCATGAAATCAAAGAGCTGAAGCAAAAAAATAAATAAATAAAAATTAAAAAATGAACAATAGGAATTATACAATGAATAACCTTATTGCCGCAAGGGCTCTTTACCTGTAGGTCTGCCCCCACAGGTATCAACTTATCATATAGCATGAAGAACATGACCAGTCATTTTTTGCTCAGCTCAGTTTTGTATGTTGTGGTTACAGGCATGTTTGCTTGAATAGTAATGCCAACAACATTTTAGTGATATGTAGCCGAATTCTCACAGCCATTATAAGACACCTGGGCGTAGAATCTAAGCTAAATGAACAAATAAGATAAATAAATAAATTAATTAAATGAGGTTATAACATGTTTCACTGACATTTCTGGTTGCAATCTTCTCTGTTGGAGTATCACTGCAGGCGGTGTTCAAGCAGTTCCACAACACACATGCGTGCAAACTAGGGATGTTAATCTCATCACTGACAACGATTCAATACGCATCTCGATGCACTACCAGCAATACGATACATGACAATACGATGCGATATGATTCACCCCTTTCCCGATTTGATGGTGATTCAATTCCTCACAATGCGATTTGGTGCGATACGATGTGATCAACAGAAATACCAAAAATTTAAATAAAAAAATATAAGCTGTAATTCAGTATGATACTATAGTATTCTTCTTCTTCTGATTCTAATAGAGGCAGAGGATTTGTTTTATTCCTTATAAGCAGCAAATTTACCAGATGCAACATTAAGGAACAAGAATCAGTTCCCTCATATTTGGAACCCATCTGATCACAAAGTCAGAGCTGAAACAGTACAGTAAAACAATGTCTCTCTCAATGAGTGACTTAAAGTGAGTCACTCATTGAGAGAGTAGCGCGCTGGCAAAAGTAATTGGAGATAATTTCTTACCAGCCTTGCCGAGTGGGACGGTGGTGGCCATTGGATGCTTTCCAAACGACATGCGTCTTGTCAAGTTTCCATCTTTAAAAAAAAGGCCAAAATATCTCCAAAAGCCTGAGTTAAATGTTTTAGGTGCGTCAAAAACGACTTCCAACTGCTTGCTGCTGTTCTCGCAGGCCTCCATTTTGAAATGTGCTTTCAGGCTTCTATCAGTGATGATGCATTCAATGTGCCTCAAAACAACAACAAAAAACAACAATCAATGCAAGCACGCAGCGATCGCGATTTCAGATGACAACTGAATCGATGCACACTGGATGAATAGATACACTCACATCATGCACGTTTGTATCTAGATACCGATTTGTATCGATTAATCTCCACATCCCTAGTGCGCAAACACAAAGTGACAGCAACAGTGAACCAGGTGAACTGAAAATAACCAACTACATTATTTCAGCCAGGATGCTTTGAAGCATAACTCCAAATGGAGTAGATGTCAAAGCTGCAGTCCGTAGCGGTGCAGAGAGGCGAGCCAATTAGCGCAAAAGACTGTAGAGGACGTCAACGTTGTTTGAGGCCCCTTTGTTTAATTAAGTGGAGTTTCTCTCTTTATGTTTTTTTGAAGAGAAGCTGAGGGTCCATTATATTTGTTGTTTTAGTTGTGTGGTTTGATTATACACCCGACCAAATGGGACGATGGTGTAACAAGCATGTAAACATGGAGGCTGTGGGCCGTACCTGGTCCATGGAGCAGAAGATATGAGCGTCGTCTTGCTGGAAGCGGCGCACACGTGTGAGGCCAGTCAGGGCTCCGGACAGTTCATTTCTGTGTAGGACCCCAAAGTCAGCCATGCGAAGAGGCAGCTCTCTCCAGGATCGTGGCCGATGATCAAACATCAAGCTATTGCAAGGGGGGGAAAAAAAGCAACAAAAGATATTATTAGCCTGCAAAAGTTGGAATAAAAGAAGATGCCATGCTGCTTTGATACCATTACGAAAAGATCAATACTTTGAAAAATGTGTTTGCAAGTTCAAATCACAGTTTAATATTAAACCACAGCTTTCCACTGCGGGATGCTCAAATATTCCAACACTTCATCACAGACAAAATATGTGAACACAAGGAGCTTTCAAGCTCTTTAAAATAAAGCAATAAGTACTAAGTTTTACCAGTGACCGGGGCAGTTCATGGGTTTGAGGGCAAATGTCTCCTTCTCAACCTCAAAGGAGAACATGTTGTCGCTGTAGTGCTGCCAGTGGCCGGAGGTCTGCCACAGCTTACTATTATACATGTTGGGTGTGACCACCTCCTGAAAGCCCCTCTTCCTGTACTCACTCTGCCAATGACAAAGTTTTCTCATCACAAGGATTTCACTGATTGACACATCAACAAACGAGCTTCCTAACACTGTACACAACTACAAACAAGCAGTCAGTCAGTCAACACCTGACAAATGAAATGATGTTCATGTCCAAATTAAGGCATTCATAACCCTGCAAGCAATGTGTGAAGTTTAGAAAAGAGTTGTTGTATAACCACTGCCTTCTTAGTGCTGGTCCCTAACCTGGATAGATTAGGAGGGAAGCATTAGGAACCTGTGTTAAACAAACATGCAGCTCATAAATCTCATTTGATCAGATGAGGCTCAGAATATGAATGGCCACCAGTGATACTGGATGAAGAAAAAGGAGGAGGAAGGGATGTCTGGAGGCAGTAGGAGGAAGAAGGGCAGAAGCATAGAGATCAGTGTTTGAAGTTTTCATGTTGGCACTGTAGTGGTAAAGGGAGAGGACAGGCTGATATGTCCGGAGAGGAAAAGGTTAGACAAACTTTGCATATAGAAGAGCAAGTGGAAGGGAGGCAAGGCAAGGAGCACTGGTTGAAGCTGTTCTACTATGGTGTATAGATGGGAGAATAAATGGTGTCAGCGTAATCCTGAATTCAGAGTTTAATAAGAGTGGATAGCAGATGATGTGAGTGTCAGAGCGATGAGTGTGATGCGGAAAATTAAGAGATTGACTATGAATGTCATTAGTGCATATGCCTTGCAACTGGGGTATGACAAGAGGGGGGAAAAATAATCCTGGGATGTGACGGATGAACTGAAAGAGTGTAAACCAGTTTTATTTGTTATTATCTATCGTCCACCTGGTCGTTACTGTGAGTTTCTCTGTGAATTTTCAGACCTTTTGTCTGACTTAGTGCTTAGCTCAGATAATTATAGTGGGCGATTTTAACATCCACACAGATGCTGAGAATGACAGCCTCAACACTGCATTTAATCTATTATTAGACTCAACTGGCTTTGCTCAAAATGCAAATGAGTCCACCCACCACTTTAATCATATCTTAGATCTTGTTCTGACTTATGGTATGGAAATTGAAGACTTAACAGTATTCCCTGAAAACTCCCTTCTGTCTGATCATTTCTTAACATTTACATTTACTCTGATGGACTACCCAGCAGTGGGGAATAAGTTTCATTACACTAGAAGTCTTTCAGAAAGCGCTGTAACTACGTTTAAGGATATGATCCCTTCTTTATGTTCTCTAATGCCATATACCAACACAGTGCAGAGTAGCTACCTAAACTCTGTAAGTGAGACAGAGTATCTCATCAATAGTTTTACATCCTCATTGAAGACAACTTTGGATGCTGTAGCTCCTCTGAAAAAGAGAGCTTTAAATCAGAAGTGCCTGACTCCGTTGTATAACTCACAAACTCGCAGCTTAAAGCAGATAACCCGTATGTTGGAGAGGAAATGGCGTCTCACTAATTTAGAAGATCTTCACTTAGCCTGGAAAAAGAGTCTGTTGCTCTATAAAAAAGCCCTCTGTAAAGCTAGGACATCTTACTACTCATCACTAATTGAAGAAAATAAGAACAACCCCAGGTTTCTTTTCAGCACTGTAGCCAGGCTGACAAAGAGTCAGAGCTCTATTGAGCCGAGTATTCCTTTAACTAGTAATGACTTCATGACTTTCTTTGCTAATAAAATTTTAACTATTAGAGAAAAAATTACTCATAACCATCCCAAAGACGTATCATTATCTTTGGCTGCTTTCAGTGATGCCAGTATTTGGTTAGACTCTTTCTCTCCGATTGTTCTGTCTGAGTTATTTTCATTAGTTACTTCATCCAAACCATCAACATGTCTATTAGACCCCATTCCTACCAGGCTGCTCAAGGAAGCCCTACCATTATTTAATGCTTCGATCTTAAATATGATCAATCTATCTTTATTAGTTGGCTATGTACCACAGGCTTTTAAGGTGGCAGTAATTAAACCATTACTTAAAAAGCCATCACTTGACCCAACTATCTTAGCTAATTATAGGCCAATCTCCAACCTTCCTTTTCTCTCAAAATTCTTGAAAGGGTAGTTGTAAAACAGCTAACTGATCATCTGCAGAGGAATGGTCTATTTGAAGAGTTTCAGTCAGGTTTTAGAATTCATCATAGTACAGAAACAGCATTAGTGAAGGTTACAAATTATCTTCTTATGGCCTCAGACAGTGGACTCATCTCTGTGCTTGTTCTGTAAGACCTCAGTGCTGCTTTTGATACTATTGACCATAAAATTTTATTACAGAGATTAGAGCATGCCATAGGTATTAAAGGCACTGCGCTGTGGTGGTTTGAATCATATTTATCTAATAGATTACAATTTGTTCATGTAAATAGGGAATCTTCTTCACAGACTAAGGTTAATTATGGAGTTCCACAAGGTTCTGTGCTAGGACCAATTTTATTCACTTTATACATGTTTCCCTTAGGCAGTATTATTAGACGGCATTGCTTAAATTTTCATTGTTACGCAGATGATACCCAGCTTCATCTATCCATGAAGCCAGAGGACACACACCAATTAGCTAAACTGCAGGATTGTCTTACAGACATAAAGACATGGATGACCTCTAATTTCCTGCTTTTAAGCTCATAAAACTGAAGTTATTGTACTTGGCCCCACAAATCTTAGAAACATGGCGTCTAACCAGATCCTTACTCTGGATGGCATTACCCTGACCTCTAGTAATACTGTGAGAAATCTTGGAGTCATTTTTGATCAGGATATGTCATTCAATGCGCATATTAAGCAAATATGTAGGACTGCTTTTTGGCATTTGTGCAATATCTCTAAAATTAGAAAGGTCTTGTCTCAGAGTGATGCTGAAAAACTAATTCATGCATTTATTTCCTCTAGGCTGGACTATTGTAATTCATTATTATCAGGTTGTCCTAAAAGTTCCCTGAAAAGCCTTCAGTTAATTCAAAATGCTGCAGCTAGAGTGCTAACAGGGACTAGAAGGAAAGAGCACATCTCACCCATATTGGCCTCTCTTCATTGGCTTCCTGTTAATTCTAGCATAGAATTTAAAATTCTTCTTCTTACTTATAAGGTTTTGAATAATCAGGTCCCATCTTATCTTAGGGACCTCATAGTACCATATCACCCCAATGGAGCGCTTCGCTGTCAGACTGCAGGCTTACTTGTAGTTCCTAGGGTTTGTAAGAGTAGAATGGGAGGCAGAGCCTTCAGCTTTCAGGCTCCTCCTGTGGAACCAGCTCCCAATTCAGATCAGGGAGACAGACACCCTCTCTACTTTTAAGATTAGGCTTAAAACTTTCCTTTTTGCTAAAGCTTATAGTTAGGGCTGGATCAGGTGACCCTGAACCATCCCTTAGTAATGCTGCTATAGACTTAGACTGCTGGGGGGTTCCCATGATGCACTGTTTCTTTCTCTTTTTGCTCTGTATGCACCACTCTGCATTTAATCATTAGTGATTGATCTCTGCTCCCCTCCACAGCATGTCTTTTTCCTGGTTCTCTCCCTCAGCCCCAACCAGTCCCAGCAGAAGACTGCCCCTCCCTGAGCCTGGTTCTGCTGGAGGTTTCTTCCTGTTAAAAGGGAGTTTTTCCTTCCCACTGTTGCCAAGTGCTTGCTCACAGGGGGTCGTTTTGACCGTTGGGGTTTTTCCGTCATTATTGTATGGCCTTGCCTTACAATATAAAGCGCCTTGGGGCAATTGTTTGTTGTGATTTGGCGCTATATAAATAAAATTGATTTGATTTTGATTTGATTCTGGATGGAGCACCACTCCATCACAAGTAACTTCCCCAGCCAAGGCTGTTACCCATTTACAGCTGTGTGGACTGGGTCAATGCAGATTTGGTGTCCAAAACACAGACAGGTGGCCTGAAGCACATACCTGGAATCACATCTGATATCTATATATGGGTAAACTAACGTTTATCAAACAGCCACTGTAAAAATAAATAAAATCACTGCAGGTTCAACATCCATGACTTACTCGGATGAATTTAATCAGAGTGTTGTAAATGAAGGCCCCTTTAGGTAGGAAAAAGCAGCTTCCTGGACTCAGGTCATGGAAGAAGAACAGATCCTGTTCCTGAAGAAGAAAAGCATTTGTTTGCATTTACTGGAAAACTGACAATCGCCAGTCAGGCCAAACTGGTTCTACATGGTGACAAGATTCTCACATTTAATTAACATTTGTTTGTCTGCTCAGCTCATTTTTCCACACCCATCATTAGTTACATTAAGCGACAACACCTCCAAAAGCGCCAACAATGAACATGCTTCAGACACCAGCCTTTACAATTACAAACAACCACTGAAAAAGTACATGCTGAAATAAAAAAAAATTACAGATAACACAACAGATCAATTTTGTTTAAAATATGTAAATTTTCATCATGCAATGGCCAAGATCTATCATCACTTCACTGATTATAGAATATATGAACAACTGATAAAAAATAATCATGTACCGTAATTTTCATTTGTTATAAAAATGTAATTATGAAATTGATGGCTGTATTAAACTGAGAGAAAGAGAGAGAGAGAAAGAAAGAAAGAGTCAACTCAGGAATCAAACCAAACAAATGCAAAAGCTATTACTGGTTCGGGCTTTCAAACTGTCTTGTAGACTGCACAAAATTTGTTTTAAATGGAACATTTCTGCAGTTTCTCTGTAGAATCACTTCAAACTTGAGACACACACGATGCAACAAATAATCTGTAGTAAAGTTTTGCAAACTGACAGTGTCCTCACATCTTAGACCTTACCCGTCCCAGTTTTCGATGATCTCTGTTCTTGGCTTCTTCCTGGAACTTCTCCCACTCTTTTAGCATTTTGGGGTCAGGAAAGGAGATTCCATATATCCTCTGGAGAGTCTCCATATCTGCCTTTCCTTCCCAGTATGTAGAAGAGTTCTAGTACACCACAGAGAATTTATCTCTCATTTTTTTGGTCTCTTTTCCCCTGAGAATACTACATACGGTACTCGTGCTTGTGAAAGCTATACCAATTAAAATGATTAATTCACATATACCAGCAAAAACAGTGATGCACCACTGAAAGAAAAGCTCACCTTGTGGATCTTAAGTGCCTTGATTTTCCCAGTATGTCTTACATGTGGGCCCCGGCACAAATCTATTAGAGGGCCGCACCTGAAACACAGCATGTTTATTATGCTTCAGTATTTTTAAATGATAAATATGTTTAAAGTAACACAGAATTAGCAGACAAATATAGCATGTCACAGTGCATTCCAAACAAATTCAAAATCAAACAAACCTCAAATAAATAC
This sequence comes from Thalassophryne amazonica, assembly GCF_902500255.1. Classification (NCBI taxonomy): domain Eukaryota; kingdom Metazoa; phylum Chordata; class Actinopteri; order Batrachoidiformes; family Batrachoididae; genus Thalassophryne; species Thalassophryne amazonica. Next base: position 101,564,188 of record NC_047107.1, read on the forward strand.
AAAGTACCCTTAAGCTGGAGCTCCAACCAGGAAAGTCGGACCAAACCCATCAACCCCAATTTTATTCTGAGACGTTACTTTTATTTTGATGTAATTCAATGTGGCAGTGCTCAGAGTCAATAATTTATCAGCTAACAGCTGAATTTACACTACACTATACTGAAATTAACGACTCAACATCGTAAAGCTACCAATAGCTGTTACAAATGCTATACATATTTTTCGGGACTTTTCTTTGGTGTGGGCAATGGTTATTTCCATTAGTAATTAATTTTCATTTATTTTCACCACTTAGTCCAATCAAGGGTCATGGGGGAGCTGGAAGCCCATCACAGCAGTCATAGGGCGAGAGTTAGGGTACACACTGGACAGGATGCCAGTCTATCGCAGGGCTACATATAGACAGACAAACTCATTCATACTCGCACGCACACCTACAGCCAGTCAAATTCATAAACCTTCATGTCTTTGGAACCCACGTGAACATGGGCCGACAAGTATGAATAATAACAACAACAAAAATTTCCACTCGCAGACCCTGGGCTCACCTGTACACTGTTGTGGTTGGAGTAGTAACTTTCTCATTCAGAATGCGGCACTTAAACTTGTTGTACTGTCAAGAAGAGAGGACAGTGTGAGACATGTTTTACTTATGCATTACTCTTTACACTTAGGCTCCTGTGTATTTCAGACACCTTGAACATTTCCAACAGAGTTTCCTTCTTTATCTCCAGTCTTTCAAATGGCTGCTTCTCCTTCATGATCTTCTTGCACAAGTTCTCCAGACAGGGGAAATCATTGCTTGATGCACCTCTGTACAAAAAACAAACAAAAAAAATGCTAACCTATATGTCATAAGGACTTTACGACTACATTAACATGCAAATTCATCCAAAACTGAATACATTCAAGCAGAATTTTCTGAGGGCATCCAATGACCAAGCCTTCTGCCATTTGTTGAAACCTGATATTCAGAAACATGATTCTTTGCCAGAAATTTAGAACTTATGCCAAACACAGGCAGTTAGAGTGAAAGACTGTGGCTTTAGGGCTTTAGAGCAAAGTCAGAATGCCCTTGCAAAGGAGTATCCAAGAAACCATTAGCATAAAACTCCTTCATTAAGAAGGTTGTACGATTAATTAGACAGTACTACTCGACGACTCCTGCAGGCTGAAGCAGGTAGAAATCTCTTTTTCCACCAAGTCGTCAAGAGGAAAATATTGTTAACCAGTAATAAAGTGCTGAAATGTCTTAGAAGTGCCTGAAGATGTCCATTTCTGAATATATGAATAATTTTACAACCCAAAACCACAGAAAGTTGGGGCTATAAGGAAAAACAAAGCAGAAAATAGGAACCAAAGATATTTCACTTTTTGATTTTTTTTTTGTGGTCAACTTCATTTAATTTGTTAATATACACCCATTCAAGCATTTAAGGCTTGGAACACATTCCAAAAAAAGTTGAGATGGGCAAGCCATTCTAAATATATGGTTTAAATGATCACTTTACAACTAGTTTAGTTGAGACAAGTCAGGGGATGGACACATGAACATTTCCATGCCACTAAATGTGTCTTCTACTTCATTAATCATTAAGAAATACAAACGGCATAGCACTGGGTGGTAAATCTGTGTCAAGTAGGCAGGTCACAAAAATTGAATAACCATGCCGGAAGGAGACCTGTGAGGGAAACCACTAAGATACCCATGACAGTTCTGAAAGAATTATAGGCTTCTGTGGATGTGAGTGGAGAAACCCGGAATGGTGCAATATTTGCTTGTTACATCCCCATTCACAGGTTCATGTTAGAGTGGAGCGGAGAAGGATTGTAAAACAGAAAAACAGATCTAATTTAGGCTCTGGTTTCCCATGTGCCTTCTGGCTAACTGCAACTAAAGTGTTCCATGTACTTTTTAAAAAAAATCCTCCTCTATAACAGTTCATCATGAAGGTATATAACTGGTGAGGCAATAAACCAAAGCTAAACTATACACAACCACAGAAGCGTATACGTCCTTTAGAGCTGTTTCGGTGTCTGGGTGGCTTCCCTCAGTAGTTTTCTTTCATAATGGTCACTCAGTTTTTGAAAGAAGTCACCTTGAAACACATTTACCATATAGTACGATACTGTTGGTATTTATTAATGATTGATGTAAATTAAGTGTAATTGACTTGGAAATGTTCATGTATCCATCGATTAACTTGGTCCATGAAAACTGGCTGTAAAAGTGATGATTTAACCCTTATATTTAGAATAACTTGCCCCATTCCAACTTTATTGGAATGTGTCCCAGGCATTAAATACAGGAATCGATGTATAAATTATGTAACAAATGAAATAAACATGATCATGAAATAAAAGAGGAGTTAAAGTAAATGCAAGGATTTTGCTTTTTTACATTTTCCACCTTGTCCCATTTTTTCTGAACTGGGGTCGACATTTTATGCATCCAATCCCTGAGACACATATACAAAGACATCATTTCAAATCCACACACCAGAAAACTCCAGCTTGTGAACAACAGCTTTGTGACAGCAGCTGTGAAACCTTGAAGTATACACACAATAATACATCACAGAAAACTGACTACCAATGCAGCCTATTTGGAAATCAAAGGCTGTAAAACTCACTCATTGTTCTGGAGGAACATGTCGTAATAGAAGCCGTTTTCAATGGGGGGACCATAACAAAGGCAGCCTCCATACACCCTCTCCATGGCTTCACCCAATATATGGGCACTGGAGTGCCAGTACACCTGACAGATGGAAGAGAAAATACTCACTGATTAACAACATAACAGATGGGACAGAAATGGTGGACAGATTGGTTGAAACTGGAGAGATGATGGTCGAGAGAGGCAAAAATTAATGAAATTATCCAGTACTGATTCAATCCATGCTGTGTAATAATTTTTGATCTCTGTTCATTTTTCCAACTGGAGTAAAATACCACCAAGTGTGAAACAGCTGTTTTAGTGACAAGCACTCGAATGCAACATTTTCTGGTCAGTTTATTCTTCAGTTTTAATTACAGGAAATGTACAGAAGCGTATTGCATTCACTGGATTTATATTAAAAAAAAGAAAAAAATCCGCTGATCTCGTAATTACGAGAAAAGATCTCATAATTACGAGACAAGGCTATTTTTATTTTTATTTATTTTGTGTGTGTGCGTCTAAAATCGCTTCCGTACAATGGACTTCCGTACTTCTAGTCCCTCAGTAAAGACAAGTGTGAGAGTCATAATCGAAAAACGGTCAATTTGTAACTAGAGCCCGACCAATATGGATTTTTTGAGGCCGATGCCGATAACGATATTTGGATGAAAAATGCCGATAATCGATAAATCGACTGATGCCGATTTTTTTTTTAATGAATAAAATGTTCTTTTTTTGACCCTTAACAAAAAAGGTATGAGCTAAAAGCTGAAGCTTTGTCCTCATATTGATTAACTATATAACAGAGAGAATTTTCAAGTTCAAAAAATGCAAAAATGCAATTGGAGCAGTTAGGGGGCCATTTAAACGGGCCAACTAGTAAGATATCACTCCTGAAAATGATCTTTGCCATATCACGTGAGGTAAATCTGCCCTACGATTGGATTTTGTAAAACCATGTGACAGAGAACCAATTCCGATTGGACACTCAAATTGTGCACGTCCTCACACATCTTTTATGAGGAATACCAAGATGGCCGACGGTGGATCGAAAGTCTGGAGTTAACTTATCAGCAAAAAAGTACGTTTCTATCTCATATCATTAAAAAGTTATTTACAATTTAGTAAAGCTTGGTCCCAGCTGTCATATACGACGGCCTCGGCCCGAGAGGGTTAATAGTGAATGGCAGTAATTCCCAGAACCCTTCCGGGCGACCAGTGACCAGTGAATCTGAATGAACTTCTTAGCAGTAAACTAAAGTTTTTCATGCATTCAGAAATAAGGTCTACACTACGTGGGCTTAATAAAAAGCGTGGCCGACGCAATGAAGCACATTTGACACATTACTACATAAACTGAGTTAATCAAACTGAGCTGAAATGAAACGGGAGAAATGTGGGGTGAATGTAATCGCAAAGTTATTACAAACAACATCCTTATAATTATATCCTTATATTATAGCCGATCAGTGCAGTGTGACAGCGAACTACAGGGGCCGGTGATGAACACATTTAAGCAGGGGTGTAAGCAGCTCTCAGTTGAATGAAGTCAGAGCTCCATCTACTGGACAAATGGTGCAAGGACATTTTACATTGCCGACACAAACATTATTTCAGTAACTGTTCAGTTTATAAGAAATTATTGGCGTTCTATTGGCAAAATCTCGGCCGACAGTGAGTACTTTGAAAAGGGCTTATATCAGCCAATACATCGGTCGGGCTCTATTTGTAACCACCGACACTGCACTGATCGCACACCACGTGCACACAAAGTGTGGACTTTCTAATAAAATGTTCCTGGATGAATGAAACTCCTCCAGCGAGGCAGGGCATCCAGGCTGGCATGCACCTGGCTGGGAGTGAGCCCCTCTTTGTCCCTCAGTGGTCGGTGGGGCTGTGTGAGTGAAAGCTGGAAGTTTGGAGGAGAGGCAGACATGGCTCATTTTGGTGAGACGCCCCGTGCTCCTCCCTGGACATTCATCCAGGAACACCTTAGGGGAAAATCCACACTTTGTGTTTGATTACATTGTGATATCACCGGCTAACCTTAGCCCACTTCTTTACTGAGGGACTGGAAGCACGGAAGGGTGCATATATATGTATATATAAACAATTTAACCACTGATCTTTTCTCGAAATCACAAAATCAGCGGTCAATTTTTTTTTTACTCCAGTGAATGCAATACGCTTCCGTAAAAATGGGAAACTTAATGTTAAAAAAACAAAGACTTACAGCTTGGGCTTCCTCATCATCAAACTTCAGCAACTTAAGACTACAATCTTCCTCCAGAGGTCTATCCAGGTCCCAAACACAGTCGTTCACTTTCGCAACTACTGTGTTGTCAGCAAGACCTTGACTGCACATAAAAAAGAAAAATATTTTAAATTTACCTCAAACTGTCAATACAGGAATAAACAAACCAACCACAATTCATGCCCCTGCACTCACTGACAGATCTGCATTTATGCAGACTATAGACAACTTGCTGAAAAATGGTCTCTGATCAAGCATTCAGTTTGCAGATTTCTATTTTTGACCAAGTCTATACATAAGATATATCACGTGCAAATGCGCTCAGTAGTACACAGATCATCAGCCAGCACATCCTTTTACAAATGCACTTGTATCTACAGTCCATCAGAAAGTCCTGACTGATGATTTGTATCATGTCATTTATTTTTCTCTTTTGCTGGCTCATTCAGTACTGCCACAATGTATATGGAACTCTTAATGTACAATGATAGCAGCTTTACTTTCACAAAGTAAAGTACACGGTGCTGGTAACGTGCTAAACCAAATGGATGACAGGGACGCTAACAAAATGACTGTGGACAAAGACTTGAATTTCAAGCATGTGGCCGTGAAATATGAATGTGCGTACATTTGTTGGCATCTCTCACAAAAAACTGTTTGTGCTGATGGGTGTTGCGAAGCCTTTTGAAAGTTTAATAGTGATTACAGGCTGTACAGATAATTTGACAGCTAATCTTTAGAAATTCAATTCCTGGAGCAGCCCTGAGGTTTTCTTTATTTTATACTGCAAGAAAGCAAGGTCTCAAGATTAATAACTGTCAACCAAAAGAGAAAATAAGAGTTTCTTGCCAGACATGGGTATTTTTATTTACTGTCATCACCACACTGACCTGATGCCACAGGCCACCTGGTAGGGTGTGGTCTTCCAGGACTCAGCCGCCACCACCTGCCCATCAGGAAGGGTCACCTTAATGGCTCGACTCTCGCTTGCAGCTCTCTCAGCCATGAGGGTTTCATGCTCGGCTTTCAGCTTTGTGTACAAAACAAGGCGCTCCTCAAGGTAGGAAGGTGGTGGTGACAGCTGGATCCCAAAATAAAATATAAAAATAAGTAAGTGGCAGTAAACAGTGAATGCTGCACCCGTGGTACAATTTCCATTAGGTATTTCTATCTCGATAAATAAAATACATTTGTGAAGGTGTTCATTTCACGTTGTGCAAAGCCATATCACAATGCATCACAGATCTGTTGAATTTAGGAACTGCACTAATGGCCCAGTCACACGGCACACAACGATTCCTCAATGAAGGGAAAAAGTTAAAAAAAAGTCACAATTCTTTGAGAAAAGGTGGACGAATGAGCTTTATCACCGAACAGCCTGCGAAGCAAGAGCACAAAAGGGACGAAAGAGGAACTTAAAAAAACTGAAGCTAACGATCGACGCTTTAAATGAAATGCGCCTGGAACCACAGCTGGAGCAGTGTGTGTCTGCATGAGTTCCAGAACTCAGCGCTGGGACGGAGCTCATTGCGCCTGAGTCCTGGAGAAACTGCAAACAAGCTATGGAGATCTGTGCGCACTTCGGTGGACCACCTGCTCTGGTTCCTCGTCCAGAACAAAAGCGGGATCATCTCAATCATCATCAGAATCTTCACTGTCTGACGACACGCTGCGCGCTCCGTCTTGCTCCAATTTAAAAAGAAGAAAAAAAAAAAAAAAAAGAGTGCTGTGGTCACTGTCAGTGGGTGTGAACGCATGCACTGACTCATGTGCGGTTATTCCACCAGCTGATCACTGATCCACGTGAATTCTGCCTTCAGAACAGCTCTTTATATAATCATTTTGATTCATCTACCTGTTGCCACATGTACAGAAGGACTGGATTGTCATTCCTACACTCATATTGTTATATTTAATAAAAAAATAAGCCCACGCAGGAGCTGCTGCTGCTGCATTCAAATTCCGTCGAAAATTACACAACTTTTTGTTTCAAATCCAGCAGTTACTTGTGGCAAAATAATTAATTATATCCACATAAAAGATTAATTCTGGCCTATATAACGTGCCATAGCGCATTGAAGCTGCCCCCCCCCCCCCCCCCCCCCACACACACACACAAAAAAAAAATCCAAGCAAGCAGGCTGAGTTTGCCCTGTAATTTCTGACGGTCCATGAAGCAGCAGCAGCCACAGCGCTCAGAAACCGGCTTCTGCACTGTCTGAAAACACTCAGCTGCTCCAACAAAGTCAAATTAAACAATAACATTACGAAAACTAAAACGATTAAAAAACGTCAAGAACGACAGCAAAACGAAACAGATGAATTGAGGTTTTCGTTGCCCTTCGTTCAAATTTTTCAACAGTTTAAAAATCTTGACAAAGCGCCAGCTGCAGGAACGAAGCTGCGCGAAGGTTAAACGATGCCAACAAAAGTCAATGAAAGTCCAGATTTCTTGTTTCGTCAGGGTTTCGTTGCCGTTCGTTAAGTGCCGTGTGACTGGGCCATAAGCAAACAACTCTGCATGCAGCCATAGAGCAATGACAGACAAATCTGCTGGCAAGAGAAACTAAATGAATAAAATAACTGTTCCGGAGGTGTCAAATTTTGTATGGACCAAGGTGGTGTGGAGAATACAAGATAAGATGTCCCAGAATAATGTAAAAAGTCAAATGGTCAGGTCTGGGAGCACACCCACTACACTACGGAACAGGTCCTGGACAGAAAATACCCAGGAAGACAACTGGCACATCCTCACTTCTTGAAAGCTGCAGATATGCTACAGCCAGGTGAAGCATGAGTGCCACCTTAGCCATTTCCAGCTAATGGGTTTCTCCCCTGTGAGGAACATGTGAGAAACATGCCACAAGGCCAAAATGACATAGGTGGAAGTGGTGGCCCTTATTAGAGTCTCCCAAAGTAAATAGTCATTTAACACAAAGCCAATCCAGCAGTACAAAAGGATTCTCCAAACAGACCTAGTACCAATCTGGTCATCACCTTAGGTCAGTGGTTTACATTTGTAGGGGATTTTCTTATATTTGGATCACCTCCTGGTAATTTATTGTGGTGACCGAACTCAAAGACTCAAAAGGCTAACAGGAAACTGACTTCAAAATCAAATGTTGCATAAAAAAGATGCCTTCACAGAATGCACAGAGTCCTTACGACAGCACTGGACTCTTGAAGCAACCACCCACCCTTGACGTTGCATACAAGAGCCCCGCCAATGTTTTAAGCCTGTGCTCGATCAGCCCCCAGGTGGGCGGGTCTTGCCCTATTGCGTGGATCAGTACAGTTATGTGATTTGGATGGAGAGTGTTGCATTTGTCATTTGTATGCAGGTGACAAGCTTGCGTTGTTCATCTGAACGGTATCTGTTATATCAAAACATTGTACTGCCTGTGTTTTGTGTCAGCATGATAAGCAAAGAACAGAATATTTCCTGACGCGTGTCTGCCCCAGACAGAGATATGAAGACCTTCAGTTACACTGTATCATCAAGTGGTCCGAGGCCAAGCGTCATGGAACATTCTGCCCAACACGTTCAAGTCTCACAAGCATACATTAAGACAAGAAGCACCAGGACCCCGCAAACTTGGACCTTCATTCTCCTACAAAAGTATTGGCATTGCTAAACACCTCTGTCTTGGGACCTCATGACTGCATAAGACCTTCTGGGCAACTCTCAATCTCAGAGTTAAATTAATCTCACTACAAGTTTGAAATATGAACTCCATATAGATAGAGTTCTGATGGCTGATGCTAGGAAGTCATGTCAAGCCTGGACCATCACAAACCCAGACACTCTGACTCCTCACTCAGTTTCTCAAGTGATGCATTCAGGGCATCCATTCATTACATCAAAATCACAAACCTGCATCATTAGATCTCAATAACATTCCAGCAAAATTTTTTTTCCCCTGAAATATTGCGAAACATGGCATTGTCGAGCACACAAGACAAACTAGTAACAGCACAATGAAGTTTACGCTGTAAGACGACAACAAGAGCAGAAACCCACATTTACAAGATAATGCTTTAGACTGCAGAAAGGTTATCTGCAACAACACTGGTCCGATTTAATCAACCACACTAGCTATTTTACATGTAGAAGTCAATACATACAATTTGTAGTTACACATTTCATTAACAGTGTTCTGAATTGATAGTTTTATAATTCTCTACCACACTGAGCCAGAGTGTGGGCACTGTAACGATGTAACGATACAAGCACGAGCAACATAAAAACACCAAACAGTGTGACTTATGATCTTGTTGTAATCTCACCTTCGTCTTATACAGTAACTGCATGCCTATACTATCTAGCACTAAATTTAGCAACTCACCTCAGCTCTGCCTGCAGAGTCTCCTGCAGCACTTTTCAGCTTCTTCTTTCCTCCAGCTTTCCTACATTCGGCTTCCTCCTGTCCCAAAAAACACAGCAGGAGGTTTCTTATAATTTCCCCAAGAAAAGAAATGGATTAAATGCCATTCTGCTAATCCAGTTTAAGACATAAATACATGGATACAAAGAGTGCTGTCTGTTGGCATACAGATGGGAATGACAATTCTCAACAATACTGCACTAAATATAGCGAATTTAAGTCAAAGAAAAACTTATTTTCATTAACCTCTAATCCAAAATCTGACACACCAATTTGACCAAGCTGAATATCCCACAGCTACAAAAACAACACAGACTGCAACCAGGCATCTTCACATATTCACCTCATGCTTTCTTGCATGCATTGCTGGTTGGGAATGTGTATATCCTGTTGTCAGATGACTGAATGGAACTGCTTAGCGTCCTTCAAAGCAGTTCCATCGTGTGGTGGATACACTGATGTGCAGCCCCAGTGCATGCTCCTTGTCACATGCATATTTTGTACTACAACTAACAATTACTTTTGTAGTTGATTAATCTGTCAATTATTTTTTCGATTTACTGAATAATCTAATGATTTTTACCCAAGGCCAAAATATGGCCATTGGGTATTGCAAAGACTTTGCATCCATCCATCCATCTGCCTGTGCTCAACATAAATCCATTCCTGTTACTGCCAGGGTCTTCAAATTCACAAAGAACATTTTTGGGACACAGACCTTGGACAAATTCAAAGATGGCTAACCCTGACCTATTTTAAGAGGTCAAAAGGTCACATTGTTTCCTATTTTTATGCTCATATGGCTGAAGATATTTCAGTATTACGTTATATTTTATTAGTCTATTGACTATTTTCTGATTACTCAAATATGTTTATTAATTTACCATTAAATCATAAGAATAAATTCTACCAATTAAATGAAATAAAAAGGCAGTCATGGAAACAAAATACAAAGAAAATCTTACACACAGCTTTGCCTCTTCCTGAGGCACAAAAAGACAGAAAACAAAATGTGAACACATTTCGTAGCACTGCAACTGAATTATTTTCCATTATCAATTAACCTGTTGATTATTTTCTAGATCAGTGTTTCTTAAACCTTTTCAAACCAAGGACCAATTCACCAATTAAAAAAAAACAAAAACTAAATATTGTGGACCACCGAACTCCACAAATAGCCAAAAACATTAATAATTTCAGGGCTGTGAAATGAAAACTGAAATCCGAGGAAAATATGCAGGGGTCGAGCTGATAATGTTGAAATAACAGAATATGACATGGAAGTAGGACCTGGAATTATTTTCCTTTTAACTGTAAACCAAATTATGCATTGACTCAGAACAATTAAACTACATGAAATTCATGAAGACTGAAAAGACTTGAAGCATTTCAAAAACCACAGCTAATACTAGGGGAGCTACGACCACTACCTTTTCACTCCCCCCAAGACTAAACCAAACCAACTTTTTTAGGTTCCTTAGATGACCCCAAAACACAATCAGAATGTTCCCAAAAATAAAAACTGGCCTCCAGCCAGTTATCCAAGATGGCGTGCAAGTGGCTGCCAAAATAGGGTTTTTCACTTAAACACCAATGATTTCTGTCATTATTATGTATTTTAATGATAAGGGTCTATTGTGGGTCTTTAGTTTAGGCACAAATGAGTTTGCTGTGACCTGCAATGGTCTTCCCATTGAATCTCTGTGATATTTAAGTTGTTTATATGTTGTTTAAAGGTGTTTTAGTGAAAAAACCCTATTTTGGTGGCCATCTTGGATAACTGGCTTGAGGCCAGTTTTTATTTTTGGGAACATCCTGATTGTGTTTTATTGTGAATATTTGATTGATTGATAGATTGTGAATATTTTGAAAATCAGGATAAAATATCAATAATATACCTTACAGTAAAAAAGTCACATGTAAATTCACAGTGTCTTTTTTCCATGAAAGTCTAGATTAATAAAAACTCATTTACATTCTTGTGTAAATTCATGTAAATCCATTCAAAGCCACAATGTATTTTTTCGATTGAGAGAAAGTCTAGATTAATAATAAAAAAAGAGTCATATAATCTCGTCTAAAATCCTGTTTGAACAGCACAATGTTTATTTTCCAGGGAGAGAAAAATTCTTACCGTGTTTGCTGAGGCCACAGTTCGCTTTTCCCTTTTATCTTTCAGATGTGTTCATGAAGCCAGCGACAATTACAAGGATTCCTGTCCTTATCAAACTTTTTTCAAACCGTCTTTCTTGCCATCTTCGCTCTGATGTTGTTCCTTGACACAGACATGCTGTAAAATTCTTCTTTTAAAAACTTGAGAGCTCTAAAGATTTGCGTTTAGCTTAAGCATCTTGCAGTAGCCAAACAGCATTGCCGCAGCAACCACCCAGTCCCGCTTTACAACTGTCACAACAGCTACGCTTTGAGTGTCATTTTCCCCTCTGTGAAGTTCTGCGGATCCAAGGACACAGATTTGTATCTGTAACACACAGATCAGTGTCCGTGGACTTATAAAACTTGCACAATGTCATAAAAAAAAAAGGTAATGCTTTGCGATAGGCATTTTAAAAACTCAGTGACAATTACAATTACAGAGTACAACACTAACACCACCACCCCCCTCCTCCCCATGATGAAATCCACAGAATCCCTCGGATCCGCTGAGTTTTCACAGCCCTGTAATTTACTTTAGGGGGTTTCCCAATACATGCATTTGTACTGAACTGTACAGTACACAAGCATTGCTTCTGTGCACAGAACTGTTTCAGGGCTGGTGTCGCAGACCAAATGGTCCCCCCTAAAAATCGGCCTGCCCTGCCTTTACTGCGCATGCGTCATCAGCCGCGGTTCACGGATTATCACATTTCTGCTTCAAACTGCACTCCAGTCATCATCAATCTCAGCGACAGATATCTGAAAGCTTTTGTACAACAATCACTTCCACATGAATTCAGCATTATTTCACCATAAAAGACGGATGAAGCGATCAGAGCGCCGCAGCTAAACCAGCTGCTAGCTGATGCGTTCACTGCGTGTCGGTCATTTCAAAGCGTCACAGAATTTTGTAGAGTTTCTGCTTAAAACAGCCTCGTTTCTGCTTAAAATTGAATGATTTAAGAGGTTTTACTTTTATCATCCGATGGTTAACAATCCCATTAATCCATTTGATCGCTTTGGGTGAAGAGACTCCGTCTCAGACGTGCTGCTGTGGGTCCAAAATGAAGCATACGCAGTGAAGCAAGGTAGACTGATTTTTAGGGGGAGGGCGGTCTGAGACACCGGCACAGCAAAAATAAATAAATAAAAATTTAAATTGTGCATTTTGTGATAAAAACACCAAACTTGGCAAAGGTGAAGCCTATTACTCTGATGTAATCAACAAAAACATGCAAAACTCAAAGTTCTTGTTCAACATGTGGCAACACTTATACATGGACAACCACCTGTAAGGCGCTCTCCTTTTACAGCACAAGATTTCTTAGATTGCTTCAAGAAGAAAATAGAAGGCATTAGGTTAAACATATCCCAGCATGCCTTAACTTAGCCACTACACCCTGCTATTGAGGTGAGCGCATCACTGAGGTATTACCTAGATTTACAGAATTTGATAGCGTCTCACTTGGCATTCTGATGAAACTTATAACGACTACAAAAGTACAACATACTTATTTGATCCAATAGGTACGGTCGGGCCTACGTCACTTACGTGTAGTTACGGTCGACATTTTGAGTCGCAGCTGAAAACAAACTGTGTGCGCACTCACAACCATTGTTGATATAGTCGTCTTTACTGCTGTTTATTCACAAAGGCCTGCCGATTTGGTCATGCCAAATGGCATAGGTACTGTTGGACATCCGGGCCCGATGTGCGCACACATAGCAACACGCATAGTAACCAGCGAGCCGCTGAAAACAAACCGCCGTCATGTTCATTTCCTACTTGACGTCCATCGCGCTCACATCGTTCTGACACATTTTTTTCTACTTAATATACACCAGTTTTCACAGAGAATGCCACAATCGTGTGCTGCAGTACTAGTGCTTCAAAGGCTGTGGAACGCTAGAGCCGCAGCCAAAGCAGAAATGTGAAGCGTCTCGACCAGCCACGCCCCAGGCCAATGAGGGCGAAGTCAAAACTTCATCTCGGCTCAACTCCTGCAGCTGCCTCTCTTGGTGAACCTGCTACAGCGGTAACCTTACCAAGAGTTCCTGCCTCCAGCTGACCTGAGTGACCATGAGGACTCGCCTTGTCCAACGTCACATGATTACGTTAACATGGAACAGGTGTCCTAGAAGGAAGACTCTCTTGGTGAACCTGCTACAGCAGTAACCTCACCCAGAGAGTTCCTGCCACCAGCTGACCCGAGTGACCATGAGGACTCGCCTTGTCCAACGTCACATGATTACGTTGACATGGAACAGAGTTGGAACGCCCGAGAGAAGAAAACTCACAGCTGAAGACAGAATCCGTTCCTGCGAGCCGAGCAGAATGAGGAGAGAAGCAGAATGTGGCGCTTTGGAAGCTCGAAAAAAATGCACTTTTTGATCTTTTAACTTATCGTGGTTGGTACAGCCAACTGCAACACATGATCGTGGCATTCTGTGTGAAAACTGGTATATATTAAGGAGAACAAGCCGTGGCAGAACGCTGCAAGCATGATGGATGTCAAGTAGGAAATGAGCGTGACAGCGGTTTGTTTTCAGCGGCTCACTGGTTACTATGTGCATTGCTATGTGCGCGTGCATCAGGGACCCGGATGTTCGACCGTACCTATACCAACAAAACTGTTGAGATTATTCTGTTAGCTGTCTGATCCATAAAATACCAGAAAATGGTGAGAAATGTCAACGTTTCTCAAATCCCCAGACAACATCCTCAAATCTCTTATTCTGTCCACAATATATTCACATTTAAGAAACTGAAATCAGAGAATTTGGATATTAAAATAAATAAATGAGTAAATAGATTAAAACAATTAATTACCAAAATAGTTGAAATGGAAATAAGAATAATGCATAAAGTGTAAAACGCACTTAATAGTAGTGTATTTTACTTTTTTGTAGGTATGAAAATGTGTTTTCCTAACATCAAGAGTATTGTGCTCAATGTTTTCCACAGATCATCACATTGGTGATTAAAACGGATTGAGAACATTATCCAAACTATTGTGAAGTAGTACTGCAAGGTGACGGTCTTTTCTTGCATCTGTAGGGGTGGGGAAAGGTGGGAAATTTATAGGCTACCACGTATTTGATTATTAGCAGGTAATCTAACGATATTTCCTATTACATGTGGTGAAAATTCCATGTCAATAACCCCTTTAGAAATATATTTACTGAGAAAAATGGTGACGTGTTAAATACTTATTTTACCTGATGTACATGCTCTGATTAATTTTGTTTTTTTCCCGTTTTAATGACCATTGAAAATAACTTTGAAGCGTTTCGAAATAGTTTCTAACATTGATTTAGGGTGTTTTTTAAAAAAAAAAAAAATAAAATAAAAAAATCAGTGTAACGTTTTTTTTTTGTTTTTTTTTTTAAAAGACCACCTCGACAGAACGTTAAAGCAAAACCAAGCAGTTCATGGGAACCTTCAGTGTTTCTCAAATGATCCGCACACACGAAAGCCCAAAAAAAAGTATCTCACCCAAGCTCCAACTTTGACAGCTAGTGTGACTTTACTGTAAAAGTATCCCGATTGTTCCCACAAAATTACAATAAGACGGACCGGTTTGATATCATAAAACAAAACTCAGATTAAATCTATAAAACATGTTGAGAATTAACGTCGAGCGAACTGATGAAGCTAGGTTAGCAAGCAGAATGTAGCTGGCTACTGTTCAAGCTAGCTGCTACAGTGGCTTACATTACTTAAAAAAAAAAACATCAACTCATCACCTTTTCCCTTTCGTCCACTTGTAAACCGCTCATTTTGTCCGCAAGATTTTGTTCAGTCATAATGAGTTTTAACAGGACCGGCGAAAATGAAGCACAAGCAAAGTTATGACGATTCCCGGATATGGTGATTCTGATGCAATGTTACCAAGAACCCGACTTCCGGTAGTGGCACAACTGGCTATTTTATTTTACTTTATTTAGGCCAAATTCTGATAAAAAATTTTTTATCATATATATATATATATATACACTCAACAAAAATATAAACGCAACACTTTTGGTTTTGCTCCCATTTTGTATGAGATGAACTCAAAGATCTAAAACTTTTTCCACATACACAATATCACCATTTCCCTCAAATATTGTTCACAAACCAGTCGAAATCTGTGATAGTGAGCACTTCTCCTTTGCTGAGATAATCCATCCCACCTCACAGGTGTGCCATATCAAGATGCTGATTAGACACCATGATTAGTGCACAGGTGTGCCTTAGACTGCCCACAATAAAAGGCCACTCTGAAAGGTGCTGTTTTATCACATAGCACAATGCCACAGATGTCGCAAGATTTGAGGGAGCGTGCAATTGGCATGCTGACAGCAGGAATGTCAACCAGAGCTGTTGCTCATGTATTGAATGTTCATGTCTCTACCATAAGCCGTCTCCAAAGGCATTTCAGAGAATTTGGCAGTACATCCAACCAGCCTCACAACCGCAGACCACGTGTAACCACACCAGCCCAGGACCTCCACATCCAGCATGTTCACCTCCAAGATCGTCTGAGACCAGCCACTCGGACAGCTGCTGAAACAATCGGTTTGCATAACCAAAGAATTTCTGCACAAACTGTCAGAAACCGTCTCAGGGAAGCTCATCTGCATGCTCGTAGTCCTCATCAGGGTCTCGACCTGACTCCAGTTCATCGTCGTAACCGACTTGAGTGGGCAAATGCTCACATTCGCTGGCATTTGGCACGTTAGAGAGGTGTTCTCTTCACGGATGATGCGATGGAGATGTGTTGCACTGCATGAGGCAAATGGTGGTCACACCAGATACTGACTGGTATCCCCCCCAATAAAACAAAACTGCACCTTTCAGAGTGGCCTTTTATTGTGGGCAGTCTAAGGCACACCTGTACACTAATCATGGTGTCTAATCAGCATCTTGATATGGCACACCTGTGAGGTGGGATGGATTATCTCAGCAAAGGAGAAGTGCTCACTATCACAGATTTGGACTGGTTTGTGAACAATATTTGAGGGAATTGGTGATATTGTGTATGTGGAAAAAGTTTTAGATCTTTGAGTTCATCTCATACAAAATGGGAGCAAAACCAAAAGTGTTGCGTTTATATTTTTGTTGAGTATACGTATATATATGTATATATACACACACACACGCAAATAGAGATATATCGATCACTTCTTTACATGTCAGTTCTGGCTTAGTGGTTAGTAGTGGTCTGCAAGATTTTATATCGATCCCATACCAAGTAAATACAGGGCCAGTATTGCCGATACTGATATTGATACTTTTTAATAATTAAGGTGGATGCGTCATGTAATTGATAAATCTGAATGTATTTTCATGGGATTTCTCTGTGATTTTACTCTTTGGATTATTAATTAGCTAAAACCCAGGTCAGAATTTGGGCAACATTTATAGGTAAATAGAAAATATTGTATTATCATTATAAACGTTTTTGTTCAGAAACAATAGAACAGTAACAAAACAAATTTTCCATATACATGATCATGTCTGCATTTTTTTTTCTTCAAGTGCACAAAATTATCACTCAACAACAAATTCAAACTTTTTTCCAGGTAGAGTTGTTATAGTTGACCCAGAAACTGACAGACAGGGCCCAAAGTGCAGACACAACCTGGAGACAGAAAATGGTTTCTACAGTTTATTTTGGGTGACATGCAGGAAGACTTGGCTGGAGTGATCTGGGCAGGACAAGCAGAGGAGCTGAATATGAGTGGACCGGGCATGGCAGATCCGAAGCACAGAGAGAACAGGTAAGCAGAATTGTCAAGAAGACAAACATCAAAAATACAAAACATGAAAAAAGTCTTCAGCGATGAAGCCTAGACATCAGTACCACAATGAAGACTGAATCTGGCAGTGTCTGGATGTCTGAGCTGCGGTTAAATCCTACAGAGCAAGGGCGCAATTCAGAACTAGAAATTGGAGGAACAAACTGCGAGGCCCATCAGGCCTTTATCAGGCCACTTAGGCCCCCAGAAGCCAGTTACCAAGAACCAGTTTCTAGATAAGCTCAGATGCATTCTGAGACCATGAAGTGGAAACCATTTGACTTATACAATTTGAAAATTCATAAATATGAAAGAACAGGCTCTTAATAATTATTAACTATCGCATACTGTATTTTTTTTTCTCAAGATTTGTTTTTGCATAAGTTTGAAAAACAACAGATCATAAGTTTAGGATGAATTATTTATCATGAATTTAATTTTTGAAGTGGCACTAATGACAACACTCATACTGAAAATAATTTCGCTTGCACTGACTGATTTTGGAGATCAAGCAATAATTGCAGATGGGCTTTCTGAGGTCCCAGATAGCTTTTCTGATTTCCTTTTCTAACTTTCAGTATTTAGTAAATTAGCATATGGTCCATTGATACTTATGTGTAGACACTAGTCCCTAGAGGCAACTCTTTTTGGTTTCAAATCTGGGCAAATGCAGTCCCAGAAAATTCAGAATGTGACAAACAAAAACAGGTGTTGTAAACAAGTCAATGCTGCTAAAAATACAAACTTGCAGAAACAATTATACTATTCTGACATGGTTTTGCACATATGACTGACATGGTTTGCACATAAGACTGGCATAGCATGTTTCAAGTACACACATATATGTCAGAAGGTGGGGGGAACATACCATTTCCCCTGGTTGAAAAGGTGGGGGAGGACATATCCCTCCTATCACCCACCAAATTGCGCCCATGCTACAGAGGCTTGATTGCAGATTGGTTGCAGGTGTGCAGACCCAGCAGCTGCTGAGGATCAGATGGGCAGGTCAGACTGATTCAAACATGACACTCCGGGAAGGGAGCCAGCCAATCACCATTCTAGAAGCTTTATTTTCATTCTCTGAAATGAATTGAAAGTTTCCTTGGCTGTGTGTTTAGAATCATTGTCTTGCTGAAATCTCCACCCTTGTTTCATCTTCATCATCCTGGTAGGTGGCAGCAGATTTTTTTTTATAAAGAATGTCTCAGAACACTTTTCCATTCATCTTTCCTTCAATTAGATGATGTCTGCCAGTACCATATGTGAAAAAAGAGCCCGACACCATGATGTTCCCACCTCCAAACTTCACTGGTGATACAGTGTTTTTGGGGTGATGGAAAGTGCCATTTGACCTCCAAACATGGTGTGTATTATGGCATCCAAAGAGTTCAATTTTGGTGTCATGTGACCAGACTATAGTCTCCCAGTATTTCACAGTCTTGTCTAAATGTTGCACAGCAAACTTTAAACGAGCTTCATCTTGCTTTTTCTGCAGCAATGGAGTCTTGTGCTGAGCATGCATAGAGGCCATGGTGGTTGAGTGTATTACTTATTGTTTTCTTTGAAACAGTTGTATCTGCTAATTCCAGGTCTTTCTGAAGCTCTCCACGAGTGGTCTTTGGCTCTCAGACAACTCATATGATAAGTATTTTCACTCCTCTGTCAGAAATCTTGCGAGGAGCACCTGGTCATGGCTGGTTTATGGTGAATGATGTTCTTTCCACTTCCGGATTATGCCCCCAATAGTGGTCACTGGACCATTCAGAAGTTTAGAAATAATTCTGTAACCAATGTCATCAGTATGTTTTGCAACAATATGGTTGCAAAGATTGTGAGAGAGCTCTTTGATTTTAACCATCATGTTTCTTGTGTGACATATTGGTAATGAGACACTTTTATAGGCCATCAGTTAGGACTGAACTAGCTGATATTAATTTGCACTGACAAGGGGCAGGATTGCTTTCTAATTACTGACAGATTTCAGCTGGTGTCTTTCCATGTCTTTCTGCACCTCCCTTTCTTCAGGTGTTCAATAGTTTCCCAGTGTCATTTCACATTAATACTATATAATATTATAGTATACAGTTGTATGTAAAATTTTGGGCACCCCTGATTATTTCCATGATTTTCCTTTATAAATCATTGGTTGTTTGGATAAGCAATTTCAGTTAAATATATCATATAGCAGACAAACACAGTGATATTTGAGAAGTGAAATGAAGTTCATAGGATTTACAGAAAGTGTGCAATAATTCTTTAAACAAATTAGGCAGGTGCATAGATTTGGGCACCCCAACAGAAAAAAAATACATCAATATTTAGTAGATCCTTCTTTTGCAGAAATAACAGCCTCTGAACGCTTCCTATAGCTTCTAATGAGAGTCTGGATTCTGGTTGAAGGTATTTTGGAGCATTCTTCTTTACAAAACATCTCAGGTTTGTTGGTTTACGAGCATGGACAGCCCGTTTAAAATCACACCACAGATTTTCAATAATATTCAGGTCTGAGGCCACACAGCATGATGGAAGCACCTCCAAATTTTACTGTAGGTAGCAAGTGTTTTTCTTGGAATGCTGTGTTCTTTTTCAGCCATGCATACCGCCCCTTGTTATGTCCAAATAACTCAAATGTAGTTTCGTCAGTCCCCAACACTTTATTCCAAAATGAAGCTGGCTTATCCAAATGTGCTTTAGCATACCTCAAGCAACTCTGTTTGTGGCATGTATGCAGAAAAGTCTTCCTCTGCATTACAGCATCATACAGCATATCTTTGTGCAAAGTGTGCTGTATAGTTGAACGATGCACAGAGACACTATCTGCAGCAAGATCATGTTGTCAGTCTTTGGAGCAGGTCTGTGGGTTGACTATGACTGTTCTCACCATCATTCGCTTCAGCTTATGAGATTTTTCTTGGCCTGCCACTTCGGGCTTTAAGTAGTACTGTGCCTGCGGTCTTCCATTTCCTCACTATGTTCCTCACGGTGGAATCTGACAGCTGAAATCTCTGAGATAGCTTTTTGTATCCTTCCCCTAAACCATGATGTTGAACAATCTTTGTTTTCAGGTCATTTCAGTTGTTAAGAGGCTCCAATATTGCCACTCATTAGAAGAGATGCAAAGAGGGGAAACATTTGCAAATGGCCACCTTAAATACCCTTTCTCATGATTGGATTCACCTGTGTAAGGAGGTCAAGGGTCAATGAGCATGCCAAACCAATTTTGTGTTCTAATAATTAGTGTTAAATGTGTTCAAATTAATAAAATGACAAAGGTGACCAAATTTATGCACCTGCCTAATTTTGTTTAATTATTGCACACTTTCTGTAAATACTAGAAACTTCATTTCATTTCTCAAATATCAGTGTGTTCATCTGC
Organism: Thalassophryne amazonica; assembly: GCF_902500255.1. Lineage (NCBI taxonomy): Eukaryota > Metazoa > Chordata > Actinopteri > Batrachoidiformes > Batrachoididae > Thalassophryne > Thalassophryne amazonica. The sequence continues at coordinate 101,584,800 of NC_047107.1, forward strand.
TATATGATATATTTAACTGAAATTTCTGATCCAGACAACCAATGATTTATAAAGGAAAATCATGAAAATTATCAGGGGTGCCCAAACTTTTGCATACAACTGTAATCAAATATTATATTATAATATATTGTAATATTAATTTATGTACATCTATGATTTGATTTCTTTGTATATATAGATTACTTGGTTTGTTAGATATCTGGTGAAAATTTAATGTCAGTAGTACCATTAGAAATATATTTAGTGAGAAAAATAATGACGTGTTCAATACTTATTTTACTCACTATCTTTTATTATTATCCTGTATTTTCTTTGTCAACAAAAGAGCTGCTAAACTGCCTTTTACAGTATGATATTACCTGGCAATGTTTTACAGTGACAATAAAGATATATTCTATTCTAAAATTACTGATATTTTTATTTGCACAGGATTAATATAGCATGAGGCAATTTCTACAGCTCGTTTTACACAAGGCACTCAAATTTTTGCACTCAGTAAAAATAACTAAAATGGTGCATTCAGAAAGGAAAGCATAGATGAATTCTGATAATAATTACTATCCTCCATCTCACCATATAAAATGTACCCCATCTAAATAGAGTTTTAGGCACTGAATAAGAGTGACACAAATATGCAAAAACTTATTACAAAAAATAAAAATAATAATCCCATACTGGAACAACCAAATACAGGTCATGCTGTGCAAAGGAAGAGCAACATAAATGACTGCAGTCCAGAAAGATCAGAGAGAATCAGTATATGTATCAGTCTGCACATGTGATGGTGGTGGTACCTTCAGCCAGAAGAATGTGTTTTCATCCATGTTTGTTACCTCTGATAAGGTTATGAAATCTCTGGTATTTGATTGTCTGTCCATTAGGATAATGACTCAAAGTCTTCAAATGATTTAAAAATGAATTTCAGCTCAGATCCAGGACAGTTTTAGTAGTTGTTAATGAACATTTATCAGGAACAACTTGACAACCTGGACATTACATACGTCTGCCAACAGTCCTGAGTCCTCTGTTTATTTGTCCTTATCTGGGTCCAGGGTTCTTTTTGTCCATGCACTATTTAGATAGTGACATTTTTTATACTTTTTATACTTGCATATACTTTCATACACATTTTTAAATATTTTTTTTATTTATATATCGATCTGTCAACATATCATACAGCCAACATTCACTGTTATAATATTTTCAAAATGGTTAGCATGGTATTTTTGCTAAATCCCCTTGAATTAAAACTGAATGTCCACATGCACATCTTCACTGCTTCATTACAAGTTAGCTATGGCAGTGCATAGTGGCAAAATTACAAAAACGTGTCACTAACCAAATGTAGCCCCTGTAAATAGTAATTAATCACAAATAAAAATGTATTCAGATGTTTTCTGCATATTTAAAAGGATAAATTCACTTTATATTAAATTCACTTCACTTCATATTAAAACATTGTTTGTGATAAGCCTTGGAGAATTATTTGACAAGTGTTTCATTTGCAAGAATCTTTAGAAAAGGCAGGTCTTCCTACTTTAAAAGTTCAGTCACAAAGGTACACCTTTCTGCTCTAGCACGTCTAACAAGGCAGCACAGAAAAGGCAGCCCTATTATTACAAATCGAAACTCTAAGAAATGAATTGGTTGAATGAACCAATCTCTGTATTGACATGTGCACATTTAAGTTCTTGTTCAGAACAACCAAACACTGCACTCTAACAGCAGATTGGTTTTGTTGTATTTTAACAGATACATTGGTCAGCCTGTGACATGTCCGTTGTCTTCCCCATTACCACTTGATTGGTACAGTGGACAGTGCAATTGTTTTCCGGTTTTGGGAAATAATGGACTTCTCAGAATCTTTAACTTTGAGTTGGCCAAAGTTAAGAATGCATTTGAGTCTTGAAATTGAACTATCCACATTTTGTGTCCACTGTTAATAATCTGAAATGGTGGCAGGAACTAATTACTACTACTCACATTACTGTAATTAAGTACTTGTTGGGTTTTTTTGAGGGGGGGGGGGGGGGGGGGCACTTTTACGAGTATATTTTTAAGTCTGTCATGGAATGCGGATGTGTGGCTCAGAAAGTGGATAGACACAAATGCAGACTCACAGACACAGGCATAGGAGTAAACAGAAGGCTTTATCTTGCAATCAGGCAGCTGTTCAGTACAGTCAGTGATGTGGAGGTGACAGACAGGCATGAGGCAGAGGCGTGGTCCAAAAAATGAGCAATGATCAAAGCGTAGACAAGCAAAGTTCAAAAGGCAGTGACAAGGGTGAGGTCCAACAAATGATGCAAGGTCAAACACGGCAAGGCAAACAGAACTATGGCAAGACTAAGGTAATAAAGGAAGGGCTGAAACAAGGGCATGAAGCACAACGAACTGGCAGTGAGACACATAACATGGAACAGGTGTGGAGAATGTTCAGGAAGAGGGCGTGGTCAGACCAGACAAGGGAAGACAGGAGACAAGCGGCTTCAGTGACAGATGGGGCGTGATTGACAGGAGCAGAGGCAAAAGAAGTCGTGAGAGTAACAAAAACCAACAGTGATAAAAATAACACACCTAAAACACAGATAAGCAAAACAAAAGGTCAAATGAAACAACCACACGCATGGACCAAAGATAGAATAGAATAGAAAGCCTTTATTGTCATTATACACAGCAAACACAGTCTGCATAGTACAACGAGATTAGGGGGGCTGCTCCTTAAAATGTACACGCAGTGCAATACAAGACAAAATAACATAAATAAACAATAATATAACATAAAGAAACACACGAAGTCCTTTGCTGAAATGTAAAATTGTGTAACATATGGACAGTGCAAACAGTGCAGCAATTGAGAGAGTGCAAAAGGAAATGTAAAACTGTATGACAACTATAGGCGATGTAAACAATGTAACAATTGAAAAATGTGCAAAAGTCCTGTGCTGCAAATGAGATAGATATGGTGCGGCTCAGTACCTAATATAGTCCATTTTTAGTGCAGATTATTGTTCAACATGGTGATGGTTTTGGGGAAGAAACTGTCTCTGAGTCTGTTTGTCCTGGCCTGTATGGACCTGTAGTGCCTGCCAGAGGGCAACAGGTTGAAGAGGTGAAAGCTGGGGTGTGTATTGTCCTTGAGAATGTTCTTGGCCCTACTAAGACAACGGGAGGTGTAGATGGTGGAAATGGAGGGCAGAGGACAGCCAATGATTTTTTGTGCAGTGTTTGCTACCCTCTGCAGTCTCTTCCTGTCAGCTTCAGTGCAGCTGGAGTGCCACACTGACACTGCGTAGGTCAGCAGGCTCTCTATAGTGGAGTGATAGAAGGTCACCAGCAGGGGTGTGCTTAATTGCTCCTTCCTAAGCACCCTCAAGAAGTGTAGTCACTGCTGGGCCTTCTTGACCAGTGCTGCGGTGTTAACTGACCAGGAGAGGTCAGCAGAGATGTGAACCCCTAGGAACTTGAAGGACTCCACTCACTCCACGCATTTGCCATTGATGTACAGGGGGGCAGGGGCAGCTTTCTTTCGACGGAAGTCCAGGATGAGTTCCTTAGTCTTTGTGATGTTTAGTGCCAAGTTGTTGGCTGCACTCCACTTGACCAGTTTTTGGACCTCATCTCTGTAGGCCACTTCGTTTCCCCCTGTTATCAGCCCCACCACTGTTGTTTCATCAGCAAATTTGACGATGATGTTCTCTGAGTGGGTGGGGGTGCAGTCAGATGTGTAGAGCAAGTAGAGAAGTGGGCTCAGCACACAGCCCTGGGGGGAGCCGGTACTGAGAGTATGGAAGGAGGAGAAGTGAGGGCCAAGCTTCACCTGCTGTGGTCGGTTGACCAGGAAGTCTTTGATCCAGGAGAAGGTGGGCAGTGGGATCCCCAGGTTGGATAACTTGGGGATAAGAATGTCTGGTATTATGGTATTAAAAGCTGAGCTATAGTCAATGAAGAGCATCCTGACGTAGCTCCCTTGTTTCTCCAGGTGAGTCAGTGCTGAGTGAAGGGCGGTTGTTATTGCATCTTCTGTGGATCTGTTAGACCGGTATGCGAACTGATGCTGGTCCAAGGTAGGGGGAGACAAGCTTTGATGTGTCTTAGAACCACTTTCTCAAAGCACTTGGTGATGACTGGGGTGAGTGCTACCGGGCGGAAGTCATTGAGGCTGGTTGTGGGTGATTTTTTTAGGAAATGGGATGATAGTGGCTGATTTTAAGCAGGCTGGGATGATGGCTTGTTCTAGTGACAGGTTGAAAATGACAGTGAAGACCTGTGCTAGCTGGTCAGCACATGCCTTGAGCACCTTCCTTGGTACTCCATCTGGGCCTGAAGCCTTCCTGGGGTTCACAGCCTGGAGCTCTTGTCTCACGTCCTCAGCCGCTAGAGTAAGTGGGGGGGAACTGGAGGCTGGAATGGGTTGTAGTGGGGGTTGGGGTGTTGTGGTTGAGTGCTGTGCCTGATACTCAAAACGGCATAGAAGCTGTTCAGCTCCACTGCTAGTGCCAGATCTGAGTTCCCTGGTGTCGCAGCACAGCCTCTGTAATTGGTGATCGACTGTATGCCCTGCCACACCTGTCGGGGGTTATTAAGCTGGTCCTCTATCCTGCTCTTATGCTCTGCTTTGGTGGTCTTGATACCTCTCCTCAGGTCAGCACGGGTGGTGTTGTATAGTGCTCTGTCTCCCGATCTGAAGGCTGCGTCCCGGTCCCGGAGGAGCGTGCGGACCTGGCTAGTCATCCATGGTTTTTGGTTTGGAAACACCAGAATGTTCTTTTCCACAGTAACCATTTCAATGCAGTACTTGATGTAGGACAGTACTGTGTCTGTGAATGTAGCCAGGTCTTCATGGTAAAAGGCTTCCCACTGTGTCTTGTCAAAGCAGTCCTGCAGATGGGCGAGAGCAGCATCAGGCCAGGTGTTAATGGTCAGCCGTTTAGGCTTTGCTTGTTGGTTGAGGGGGGTGTAAGCGGGGGTGAGAAACAGGGAGAGGTGATCTGACTGGCCCGGGTGGGGGAGGGTTATGGCTCTGTATGCTCTCTTGATGTTGGTATAAACATGGTCCAGAGTGTTTTCCCCTCTTGTAGGGCATTTCACATGTTGGTGAAATTTTGGTAAAACAGTTTTAAGATTTGCCTTATTAGTCTCCCGCAATGATGTGAATGCCGTTTGGATAGGCATTCTGTTGTTTGTTTATGGCATTTAGCAGCAGGGAAAGAGCTATGTTTACATTAGCATCCGGTGGTATGTAGACTGCCATGATGACCACAACAGGTAGCTCTTTAGGCAGGTAGAATGGTCTGCATCTCACTGACATAAACTCTAAGTCAGGAGAACAGTGTCTGACCAGAACAGTACTATTTTTGCACCAACCTTCATGTATATAGATGCAGAGGCCCCCACCTCTGTTTTTCTCTGAGTCGCTGTTCCTGTCCCATCTGTGTAGCGTGCGGCCTGCTAGCTGCACCAAAACATCGGGGATTTGTGCATGTAGCCATGTCTCTGTGATTATAAGTGCGCAGCACTCTTGAATGTAGCGATTCCCAGCTAGCTGTAGTTCCAAATCGTCCGTTTTGTGTACCAAGGATCTGGCATTTGAGAGATAAAGGCTTGGCAGCGGTGGTTTGAGTGGCTGTTTCCTTAGTTTATGCAGCAGTCCAGCCCTGCAGCCCCATTTTTGCTTTCTCTCGTGACGCTGCCTGCGTCGCTTGCCGTCCCCGATAACAATCCACGGAGATCCCACTGGTCTCGCTATCTTGTCTGGGATGTTGTGAGTTCGCTGAAAGTCGCTGCAGATGGTAGTTTTCTGTTGAAAACAATGTTTATTAAGTCCACCCGGTCGTACTGTTTGTAAAAGTCCGTAAGCGACGTACAAGATTCCAAAACAACGCACAAAAGACACAAAAAGGTGCACAAATAGGGAGAGCTGTAAGCCGCTGCGTCTGTGCGCGCCGCCATCTCTTAATAACTTAATAACATCTCTTAATAGGGAAGTGTGGAATGAGTTGCTTGGTCTACTGCCACCACAACCCAGACCCAGATAAGTGGCAGAAAATGAATGAATGAATGAATGTCCGGTATTGAAGATCTATTTGAAGATCTGTTTGATAAATAAAATAAGAATTTTCTTAATCTTAATTACTGTTATAACAATCTTCAACTGCTTACTCCAGTTAAGGGTCACGGGGGGGGGGAAGTTGGAGCCTATTCCAGCAGTCATAGGGTGTGAGACAAGGTACGTCCTGGACAGGACACCACTCTGTTGCAGAGCCACATATAGACAAACGAATACATTCACACTCGCATGCACACCTACAGACAATTCAAAGTTTCCAATGATCCACTTAAATACTTCATCTATAAGGTAGAAATGTGTTTTGTTGAAAGTAGCTGTTTTCTGCATGGAACTCCAATGCGATTCAGTAGTTATTTATAATTTATTAAAAAGTAACTAGTAAACGAATAAGTTTTATAGAAGAGTACTATGGACTTTTACTCACACCATTACTTTTATATGAGGTCTGTGAGAAAAGTATCCGACCTTATTATTTTTTAAAAAACCATATGGATTTGAATCACGTGTGATTACATCAGCCAAGCTTGAACCCTCGTGGGCATGCAAGAGTTTTTTCACGCCTGACGGTGACGTCATTCGCCTGTGAGCACGCCTTGTGTAAGGAGTGGTCCAGCCCCCTCGTCGGATTTTCATTGTCTGAGAAGTTGCTGAGAGACTGGCGCTGTGCTTGATCAAAATTTTTTCAAAAACTGAGGCACATCCGAGTGGACACCATTCGATAAATTTGGCTGGTTTTCGGTGAAAATTTTAACAGCTGATGAGAGATTTTGGATTGTTTCTATCGCTCTAAGGACTTCCCACGGAGCGGGACGTCACGCAGCGCTTCGAGGCGACATCGTCATCCTGTTTCAAGCTGAAAACCTCCAAATTTTAAGCCTCTGTTGACCCAGGACGTCGTGAGAGAACAGAGAACTTTCAGAAGAGGTCGGAATCAGCAGTTTATCCAGACATTCCGCTGTTAAAGGAGATTTTTTTAATGAAAGACGTGCGGACGGATTGGTGCGTCGGCTCGCAGCTGGCGCGGCGCGCCCGCCACAGGAAAAATACCTCCGTTGGAAGCCTTAAGGACAAGTTGTAACATGCCCTGCTGTTAAACAATTTCTCAGATACTCACTCAACTGAAAGCCACCAAAAGCCGCCTGGATTTTACAAATGGTTATCAACACGGAGGTGTTTTTCCTGTGGCGGGCGCTGCGAGCTGACACGCCAATCCGTCCGCACGTCTTTCATTAAAAAAATCTCCTTTAACAGTGGAATGTCCGGATAAACTGCTGATTCCGACCTCTTCTGAAAGTTCTCTGTTCTCTCACGATGTTCTGGGTCTACAGAGGCTTAAATTTGGAGGTTTTCAGCTTGAAACAGGATGACGACGTCACCTCAGAGCGCTGCGCGACGTCCCGCTCCATGGGAAGTCCTTACAGTGATAGAAACAATCCAGAATCTCTCATCAGCCATTAAAATTTTCACCGAAAACCAGCCGAATTTATCGAATGGTGTCCACTCGGATGTGCCTCACAGTTTTTGAAAAAATTTTGATCAAGCACAGTGCCAGTTTCTCAGCAACTTCTCAGACAATGAAAATCCGACGAGGGGGCTGGACCACTCCTTCCACAAGGCGTGCTCACAGGCGAATGACGTCACCGACAGGCGTGAAAAAACTCACGCATGCACACGAGGGTTCAAGGTTCAAGGTTGGCTGATGTAATCACACGTGATTCAAATTAATAGTTTTTAAAAAAAATAAAACTGTCGGTTTCTTTTCTAATAGACCTCGTATGTCACTGAATATGATTTCAGCAGTGTAACAGTACTTTAAGTAGTCTTTTCCACCACTGATTGCTTTAAAAAAAAAAAAAAAAGAAACTTGATTGGGCACATATCAACCCAGGGATTAGTTAATTCAACCAATTTGTCTTTAGAGTGAAGGCAGGGCAGGATCAGTCAACACCAAAAATGACCGTTACTGTTATCATGTCTGTCATTTTAACCCCTTCTAAGCCTGTATATCCCATCGATGGGAAATTTCAGTTTTTATTTGTGAGATAATGACAAGCCAGAATGAGGCGGGTGGTAGGGGGTTCATGTTTGGACCATTCCACCCACACATCTACCTGACTGTTTCAGGCCTTTAGCTGTAATAATATCCATGTGCAAAATTTTTGTCCACGCCAACAGCAATCTTCATCTTACTGTTGTTTAAATCAGCCACCCTCATTGTAAAAATCTTTAATATTGTGCTCTCCTAATTTGGACAGTTTTAGTAACTCTGCTAATTTTTTAAGTTAAGTTATTATTACAAATATTATTGATGTTTGGTTGTGTTTTTTACATCCGCCATCAAAGTTGGAGGAGGTTATGTCTTCGCCCCTGTTTGTCTGTCTGTTTGTCGGTGTTTGGTTCGGTTGAGTGTTTTTTGGGGGGGTTTGTTTTGTGTGGTTCCTGTCCCCGTGTCCTTTTATGTCCTTTGCACCTGTCCTGTTTGGCATCCCAGTGTGTGTGTGTATGTGTGTGTGGATATTCTGCGCATGTGAACTAGTGTGTGGGTCTCATCTGTCCTCCTCATTTGTCTGTCTTTTGTGAGTGAGTGTGGACACGTACACCCTTCCCGGTCTGTGTTCGTGTATCGGGGCGGATGTGCCTTTCTTTCGTTGTCAGCTGTGTGTTGGTGTGTGTGTGTGTGTGTGTGGATGTGAGCACGTGTGGGTGAGTGCAAGTGGGCGTATGTGTGTTTCCCCGTGCGCCCTTCCCATGGTCTCGGGTGTGTGTTGTGTTGGTGTGAGTGTGGCTTATGTGTCAGGTCCTGATTTTAGTCCTGCTGTCCCCCATCAGTCCCTGTAGTACTCTTTCTGGGTTATGCTTATATTGCTATGTTCAGGGTTATGATCTATGTTTCTACTGGTTGCTCCTGGTCCGCGGTTGCGCTCAGTTGTTGGGGTTTCGCCTGACAGCCGAGGTTTTGACAGCTGTATTTGTGAGAGCCCCGCCTTTCACGCATTGTTTGTTCCATTTTCACGTGTTGCGTCAATCCTCCCCTTGATGTGCTACACCTGTGTTCTTTTGTTCTGTTTGCTTTTAAGCCACACCCTTGTCGCAGTTCAGCGCGGGTCATGTCTTGTTTAGTCCTTTTGCCAGTCACTCCTGCATTTCACACTGAGAATTCTTGTTAAGTTCCTCCTCACTGTCTCTTTTGGACAGTTGTCTTTTAGTTATTGGGATTTTTCACTTTGTCTGCCAGTGCCACATTTTTGATTTTGTCACTTGTATTTTTACAACCTGCGTATTTTTTCACAGTTACCTGGATATTAAACACCTCGTTATTTTGCACTTACCTTGGTGTCTGGCTATCTGCATCTTGGGGTCCATTCTAGTTCCAGTTGTTCCAATTCCTGCTCTCTGTGGCATTAACCCTAGTACTGTTTGTTTTTGTGAACAGTTTGACCACATTACACCCATTTTGGCGTCTCTTCACTGGCTTCCTGTCCCAGTGAGACTAACCTATAAAATTGTTCATGGACTGGCATCTCCCTCCCTATTTGACCTTAAACCCTACGTACTGGCCCGTGCTTTGTGTTCTCAGGATGCAGGACTACTTTGTGTTCCTAGGGTGAATAAAAAGTCTGCAGTTCACACAGCTTTCTCTTATCGTGCCCCTGTTCTGTGGAATGATCTCCCTGCATCAATAAAACTGTTATGGTTTGGACGCGGATTGAGGAGCAATCCAGCGTCTGACTGAACAAAGCGTCAACCAGAAGCAGTTCCAAAAGAAACAAGTTTTATTTTTTTCCCCTAGTGCTGTACATGAAATACTAAACAAAACTGGTGAGGTGAAGAGGCGGCGTGCTTTCTCAGCATCTCAATAGATCGGAGCCCGAACGTTTTGGACTCAGGAATTCCGCCGACACCCCCCCAGGTGGCTTTTCCCAGGACTGTACTCTGTGAAGGAGGAACAGAGGTGAGGTTATTCAACACTGTTACCACGAAATATTATTTAGAGGCACACTTATCAGCTACACGTTCAGGTCTGCTTTCGGATTTAGTTCAAAAGGGCTGCTGCTCACAGCTAGTGGAGGATAATCAATCCGCGTGCCACTGCCGTGAGGAGCAAACCAGACAATTTTCACCAATATTTAATTATAGCTGCGCAAAAACGCCAAATTACAATTACAGATAAGCCTTGCAGAATAATCACCTCTGACGTGTGCTGGCCGCGTTTGCCTCTCACCCTCGTCCTCCTTCACAGGCGCAATGTCAGAATCTGGAGCGGCCCTCAGCGTCCCCAAACGATCGTCACATGGTCGTATTCTCCGGCAATTCAGCCCTGATCACCGCTGGCTTAAATGCAGCTCTTCATTTCTTCATTGGCACCAGCTGAGAGTCCTTAGATCTGCACGTGAATGCCACAGGTGTCGTAGATCATCCTGATAGAGAGCCGCACGTGAGTGCAACAGGTGCAGCAGATCACCGTAACAGAGGTGAGAGACTCTTCTGCAGCACACTCTCCCCAGAGATCAGCCCCAAACCACCTGGGAGGAAAATAAACACAAAAACAGCAAAACAATGCCCAGCCAAACCCCCCAACACACAACAAAAACAGTCAGATTCTGTGGAGACTTTCAATTCTGGACTTAAGACGCACTTATTTTCCCTTTTGTATGGCTAGCATACTGGCATAGTATGTTACTATGCTTTTTACCCTTTTAAATTCATTTTATTAGGAAATGGCAACCTGGTCTCATGGCAAGTCGTTATTCAGCAGCACGAAATATACATTAATCTATTGGTTTGTGATATTGTGACGAAAAGTGCCTCATTTTCGTCACAGCAGCACAAATTAATTCCAATTCATTCCGTGATGGCTGCACAAAATCAAAAGTGAAGGGGTTGGGGGGGAGGTTGAGGTGGCTATTTTTTAGCATGGAGGGAAGGAGTAGGGTTAGGTTATGGTTAAGGTTAGGGTTGGGGGTAGGAGTAGGGTTAGTAACAGTGAGTTTAAAAAAAAGTCACAAAAATTTGACTCATTTCGTGACAGGAGCACGAAAAAAATAAACGTGAGACTGGGCTGGGAAATGGAGCGTGCTGTGGCCTTTTAGTGAAGCTTAGGGCTAGTGGCCGGCGGTCACCTTAGTATTTCTTCTGATTTTTCTTGTTGCTTAATGCTGACAAATTATACTGTATTTGTGTTGTGATTTGTTTTGTAATTTGTGTCAGTAGCATGGTCCAAGCAGAGGATCACCCCTTTTTATCTGGTCTGCTTGAGGTTTTTTCCTCAGAGGGAGTTTTTGCTTACGACTGTGCCTGTGTGTTTGCTCAGCACCTTGAGGCACCTTTGTTGTGGTTTGGCGCTATATAAATGAAATAATTTGAGTTGAAATTGAACAGCCTGGGCCCATAGTTTTTCATATATTATTATGAAATTTTTACTGAAGATTCATATCCTGACTGACAAGAAGTGATTCAATTGTCAAGGTCATAGGTCAAAGTCAGGAAAAATAAAAAAAAAATCCCCATCTTTAACATTAAATGAATTTTGAAAAATTCATAACTGTCAAATAAGAAGGAATTTCTTTCATATTTGAAAGCATTATGTAGGATGGTATCCTTTATTAGCTGACAAAGTTTGATCTGGATCTGATCCAGATTACAAATTTTATGGCCATTTAAATTTAACATTAAAAACCCCATTTAATGTATATTTTACATTATATCTTAATCAAACATGCCCCAATCACTCTCATATTTGAAAGTGAGGTGCACTCCCTATCACCTGACAAAGTCTGATCCAGCTCTGATCCGGATCGTGGAGTTTGTGGATATTTGAATTTAATATTGAAAAGACCATTTGGTGGACATTTTGCATTATATCTCAATCAAAAGTGCATCAATCACTCCCATTTTTCTGTTATGGAGTTACCTACACCACCACAATTGGATGGAGGTTCCAATTTTATGCCTGTTTGTCTATCTTCCAGTGATCAGTTGGAAACCAAGTGTCAAAATGCAATTCGGTGTTTCACAGTTTTGAATCTCACACTGTCTGGCGGTCTGTGACTCACGCGAGAGGTCAGTTTCAGCTGAGTTCTGGTGTCGGGAGCTCAGCACCCACAGTTTAAACACATTTCGTGAAGTATGGACAGTAAGACATCTGGGCACAGCAAACGTCCATCACAAGTGCTACACCTCCTCTAGATAACGTTGCCCTCTCAACTTGGGGGAGAGCGAATAATCATCATAATTGCCTGTGAACTCACTAAATTAATGCCATCCACATCCTCGCTTTGCCATTGTTTACATGCGCTGTGAGACAACGGAACTCTGCTGGCATTGTGGTGCATTCTCGGAAGCGCAGGCAACCGCCAAAGCCATTATGGGAAATGCTGAAACATTGAATGACAAATTGTGCATAGCAGAGATAACCAATTACTAGGGGAGCTACGACCACTACCTTTGCACCCCCCCCCCACCCCCCCAGGACTAAACCAAACCAACTTTTTTAGGTTCTTTAGATGACTCCAAAACACAATCAGGATGTTCCCAAAAATAAAAACTGGCCTCAAGCCAGTTAGCCAAGATGACGTCCAAGATGGCCACCAAAATGGGGTTTTTCACTAAAACACCTTTAAACAACATATAAAACAACTTAAATATCAAAGAGATTCAATGGGAAGACCATTGCAGGTCACAGCAAACTCATTTGTGCCTAAACTAAATTCATTCATGGATTTAAGATTCAAAATGGCATCCAAGATGGCCGCCAATAGACCCTTATCATTAAAATACATAGTAGGAAGTTGTTTATGTTGTTTAAGGGTGTTAGTGAGAAAAACCCTATTTTGGCAGCCATCTTGGACGCCATCTTGGATAACTGGCTTGAGGCCAGTTTTTATTTTTGGGAACATCTTGACTGTGTTTTGGCATCATCTAAGGAACCTAAAAATGTTGGTTTGGTTTTGTCCTGGGGGGATGGCGGGGGGTGCAAAGGTAGTGGTTGTAGCTCCCCTAGTAAATGTTCTGTGAAAATGATCTGAAAAAGAATTCAGAAACCGAAAAAGTTGAAAAAAAAAAATCCCTGACAACACCACAAAAAACTTTGATCCAAGTGCATAAATTTAATAAATACTCCTGACATTTGATCACATCTAATTTAGCTTCTGAAAAGTCACTTCTAACAGGACTTTGACGATGAAAACGTTTTCCAAGGTAACATTTTGTGCAATTGGAAACTAGTGTTGCCGGAGGTTTGTGCTCTACAAATGCGGTGCTCCCGTATCATGTACGACGAAGACTTTCAGGCCTGTCTAGTCATGTATGTTTCCATTTACTAATTTGAGAGCATTCTGGAATTGCCGTTATTGGTTCTGTTTTAGGTATCAATAAGACCATGCAATGGTGTCAGTTGACACTGTAGACAATTTAAAACCCTGTGTATAATAATACCTGAATGATTCTACATAAAACTGATCATGAAGTCTGTTTTAAAATGTGGGCTTGCTATACTGTTAAATTATGATTTAGGGTCCATGTGAAGAAATTTAATGGTGGTTGGAAGACTGGACGTATTGAAATAATTATATTGACATTTAATGACTCAACCATTTCCTGCAGGTTAAGCACCGGCACTCGGGGATGGAGGCATGTGAGCGGGCTGCTAATATCCCAGATTAGACGAACACTGCCTATGGCTGCCTTTGCTTTATCCGGATTAGTTTACTGCAATGCCTAATTTTCTGGCCTGTGATGTGTTTGTCCTGAAAGACTTCAAGTGGTTTAAAAAGCTGAAGCTGGAGCTCAGTTACTCTGATGCCTTGCCTTCACTAGCAGGCTGATCATGTCAGATGGGACATTAAGGTGTTGTTATTAACATATTCAATTTTAATGCATATGTTTCCTCTGATTTGCAGATCTTTTACAGATTAATGCGCTATTTAATGCTGTTCTTCCCACAGTGCAGATATACGCTTTGTTCTCAAAGTCAGAAAGAAGTCTAAAGGATACAGATATCCTTTTCTGTTGTTGGGGATTTTTTTTCTTTCTTTTTATTTTAAGAATGTGATGCTATTAAACACGTCTGTTGATCTGCATCAGACTCATTTTTCAACTTACTGTCTCTTGTACTTTTCTCTTAATGTTTCAGCAGCATAAATCCATTGTGTGATTTTGACATTATTCCTGCTGCTGAGACTTCAGGAGTGGGTGGCTGATGTTCGATCTTTGTCAATCATGGGAGGAATCTATTTTCTAAATCTGAAGTATGTTCCAGATGATTTTTAGCCCACACCCACAGTGCTCCCCACGTGTTTTACAACTTCCTCATATGTGACTATCTGCTGGATGATCAGTGTTACATTGTTGTGTTGTCACCCTGTTGTGCGTAATCTGACAGAATGACTTCACATTTTCTATTTAGCCGAAATCGCTGAAGTAAACAAATGCTCGGTGTTCCCATTTTGAAAAGTCACAGCTGATTATGTTGAATGTTCCAATTAACTCAGTGTGTGAACACTTTCAAACCTCTTAACACAGCAATGCAGTGCAAAAATAAAATAACAGCATGACGTATCACACATTTTGGTGTTCTATAAACAGAGCAGGCAACTGGTGGCCCGTGGGCCAGTTACAGCCTCACTTTCAATCCAGCCCTCAGATATGTTCTCAGTAAATAGTCACTTCAAATTACTGTATTTTTTTTTGTGTGTGTGTGTGTGTTGTTCACATCCAGCAGAAAAGAGAGCTCATCAAGTGATGATTTTAAGATGTGTTATATTCTGACAGCTGTTGCTGTATAGACCACTGCTAGAGGTGGGCGGATCGATCCTAATATCAATAATATCGATACCAACGCTGGTATTGATATTGAACGATCCTTGTGTAAAAAGATCGATACTCAAGCTTTTTTCTCTGCGCACGCACTGACTGCTGCGCACGCAAATTCATTAAAGTCTAATCTCTGTCTGTAAGAGCAGTGCTGCGCTGTGTCACACAACATGGAGCAGCGCACCCTTGTATTGTGGTTTGTCAGCCCTCTACCTCAGGAGATTTTGTTTTAAGTTGTGTTGAGTGATATTTTTTTAAACAAAAATGTTGATTGTGATAATAAAGTATTTTGTTGTCACGTACAATGTTTGCCGAAATTCTATCCTAGGTCTTTTGGATTCTTTGCATCTATGAAGCTTAAATATGAAAAAGTATTGGTATCGGTATCGGTATCAGCGATACTGGGCCTGTATTTACTTGGTATCGGATCAATACCAAAATTCCCGGTATCGCCCACCTCTAGCCACTCCTGCATTCCAGCGTTGACTGATACCCGACAGAGATGAGAATATTATGGGTAATGAACCTCCACAGATACTTTTTTGACATTGAGATGTGCAGGTCTCTCAAATCTCAACAATGTGTCATCTCTGCTCTGTTTCAATAGAAGCTGATTGTTTGAATTTGCTGCCACAGTCATGTAATGGGTTTGACACCCCCCCTTTCAAAAAAAACAAAAAGAAAAAAAAACCCAGATGAAATGCGGGAAATGACATTGTATTAAATAACTTTATTATCTCTCTGAGAGATAATGTGCTTTTGCAATGTTATGCTTTTTCTTGACTTCAGAGATTTAACAAAAATATCACATTAACAAGTTGAGGATTGTGGTCATTTGTGTACACGTTCCAACTATTTTCAAAGCCCATAAGTAACTGAAGAAACCATAAGGATTATTTAAAGCAAGCAAACAAACAAAAACAGGTATGGTCTTGTATGGTAAATTTGTAAAAATTAGCTTTTCAAAAATGAGTGACCATGCAAGAAAGAGACAAGTGAGGGAAGCCACCAAGACTTCACACCATGCTCAAGAAGAAACAGGATTCTGTAGCTGTGATTGCAGAAACGGACAGCACAACTCTTGTCTGTAGCATCCCTAGTTACATAGCTTTATGGTGGAGTGAAACTGAAAAAGGTTTTCTTAACAACAAAATGTGGAATTTCAGCTAGTTTGCAAGAAGGCACATGGGAGACTCCAGCCTAGATCTGATCTGTTTTCTTGTATCAAAATCTTCACTCTGCAACTACTTAAAGACATGACTGTCTTCACCAATTATATTCATTTTAATATATATTAAAAAAAAAAAGCCTCAACAGAAAAATACACTCATGCACTCTTTTTGCTTGCTCTTGCTTGCCTCTACTGGTGGTTGGCTCTCACTGCGGTATTGTATCACTTCCTGTTCCGGAGCACAGCGGTGTTTTGCTGTATCTGTTAGCTGTTTAATCTGCGCAGTTAGATTGATCTAGTTATCTAGATAACGATTTGTTTCCCAGCGTAATCTTCACGTGCCTTAACTAAAGCACTCCTTCTGCTGAATCACCTCTAAATTATTTACACATTATTCACTTTGCGTGTTTTTAGGAATCCGCTAGCTTAGCGCAGCTACTAGCTCTTAGCCGATTTAGCATGGCGGCTTCTCCTGTCTCTCCCGCACTTTTCTGCTCTGGGTGTGAAATGTTTAGTTATTCCTCGGCCTCCTTTAGCAGTAACGGTACTTGTAATAAGTGTAGCTTATTCATAGCTTTGGAGGCCAGGCTGGGCGAATTGGAGACTCGGCTCCGCACCGTGGAAAATTCTACAGCTAGCCAGGCCCCTGTAGTCGGTGCGGACCAACGTAGCTTAGCCGCCGTTAGTTCCCCTCTGGCAGATCCCAAGCAGCCGGGAAAGCAGGCCGACTGGGTGACTGTGAGGAGGAAGCGTAGCCCTAAACAGAAGCCCTGTGTACACCGCCAACCCGTTCACATTTCTAACCGTTTTTCCCCACTCGATGACACACCCGCTGAGGATCAAACTCTGGTTATCGGCGACTCTGTTTTGAGAAATGTGAAGTTAGTGACACCAGCAACCATAGTCAATTGTCTTCCGGGGGCCAGAGCAGGCGACATTGAAGGAAATTTGAAACTGCTGGCTAAGGCTAAGCGTAAATTTGGTAAGATTGTAATTCACGTTGGCAGTAATGACACCCGGTTACGCCAATCGGAGGTCACTAAAATTAACATTGAATCGGTGTGTAACTTTACAAAAACAATGTCGGACTCTGTAGTTTTCTCTGGGCCCCTCCCCAATCGGACCGGGAGTGACATGTTTAGCCGCATGTTCTCCTTGAATTGCTGGCTGTCTGAGTGGTGTCCAAAAAATGAGGTGGGCTTCATAGATAATTGGCAAAGCTTCTGGGGAAAACCTGGTCTTGTTAGGAGAGACGGCATCCATCCCACTTTGGATGGAGCAGCTCTCATTTCTAGAAATCTGGCCAATTTTCTTAAATCCTCCAAACCGTGACTATCCAGGGTTGGGACCAGGAAGCAGAGTTGTAGTCTTACACACCTCTCTGCAGCTTCTCTCCCCCTGCCATCCCCTCATTACCCCATCCCTGTAGAGACAGTGTCTGCTCCCAGACCACCAATAACCAGCAAAAATCTATTTAAGCATAAAAATTCAAAAAGAAAAAATAATATGGCACCTTCAACTGCACCACAGACTAAAACAGTTAAATGTGGTCTATTAAACATTAGGTCTCTCTCTTCTAAGTCCCTGTTGGTAAATTATATAATAATTGATCAACATATTGATTTATTCTGCCTTACAGAAACCTGGTTACAGCAGGATGAATATGTTAGTTTAAATGAGTCAACACCCCCCGAGTCACACTAACTGTCAGAATGCTCGTAGCACGGGCCGAGGCGGAGGATTAGCAGCAATCTTCCATTCCAGCTTATTAATTAATCGAAAACCCAGACAGAGCTTTAATTCATTTGAAAGCTTGACTCTTAGTCTTGTCCATCCAAATTGGAAGTCCCAAAAACCAGTTTTATTTGTTATTATCTATTGTCCACCTGGTCGTTACTGTGAGTTTCTCTGTGAATTTTCAGACCTTTTGTCTGACTTAGTGCTTAGCTCAGATAAGATAATTACAGTGGGCGATTTTAACATCCACACAGATGCTGAGAATGACAGCCTCAACACTGCATTTAATCTATTATTAGACTCTATTGGCTTTGCTCAAAATGTAAATGAGTCCACCCACCACTTTAATCATATCTTAGATCTGGTTCTGACTTATGGTATGGAAATAGAAGACTTAACAGTATTCCCTGAAAACTCCCTTCTGTCTGATCACTTCTTAACATTTACATTTACTCTGATGGACTACCCAGCAGTGGGGAATAAGTTTCATTACACTAGAAGTCTTTCAGAAAGCGCTGTAACTAGGTTTAAGGATATGATTCCTTCTTTATGTTCTCTAATGCCATATACCAACACAGTGCAGAGTAGCTACCTAAACTCTGTAAGTGAGATAGAGTATCTCGTCAATAGTTTTACATCCTCATTGAAGACAACTTTGGATGCTGTAGCTCCTCTGAAAAAGAGAGCTTTAAATCAGAAGTGCCTGACTCCGTGGTATAACTCACAAACTCGTAGCTTAAAGCAGATAACCCGTAAGTTGGAGAGGAAATGGCGTCTCACTAATTTAGAAGATCTTCACTTAACCTGGAAAAAGAGTCTGTTGCTCTATAAAAAAGCCCTCCGTAAAGCTAGGACATCTTTCTACTCATCACTAATTGAAGAAAATAAGAACAACCCCAGGTTTCTTTTCAGCACTGTAGCCAGGCTGACAGAGTCAGAGCTCTATTGAGCTGAGTATTCCATTAACTTTAACTAGTAATGACTTCATGACTTTCTTTGCTAACAAAATTTTAACTATTAGAGAAAAAATTACTCATAACCGTCCCAAAGACGTATCGTTATCTTTGGCTGCTTTCAGTGATGCCGGTATTTGGTTAGACTCTTTCTCTCCGATTGTACTGTCTGAGTTATTTTCATTAGTTACTTCATCCAAACCATCAACATGTCTATTAGACCCCATTCCTACCAGGCTGCTCAAGGAAGCCCTACCATTATTTAATGCTTCGATCTTAAATATGATCAATCTATCTTTGTTAGTTGGCTATGTACCACAGGCTTTTAAGGTGGCAGTAATTAAACCATTACTTAAAAAGCCATCACTTGACCCAGCTATCTTAGCTAATTATAGGCCAATCTCCAACCTTCCTTTTCTCTCAAAAAATTCTTGAAAGGGTAGTTGTAAAACAGCTAACTGATCATCTGCAGAGGAATGGTCTATTTGAAGAGTTTCAGTCAGGTTTTAGAATTCATCATAGTACAGAAACAGCATTAGTGAAGGTTACAAATGATCTTCTTATGGCCTCGGACAGTGGACTCATCTCTGTGCTTGTTCTGTTAGACCTCAGTGCTGCTTTTGATACTGTTGACCATAAAATTTTATTACAGAGATTAGAGCATGCCATAGGTATTAAAGGCACTGCGCTGCGGTGGTTTGAATCATATTTGTCTAATAGATTACAATTTGTACATGTAAATGGGGAATCTTCTTCACAGACTAAAGTTAATTATGGAGTTCCACAAGGTTCTGTGCTAGGACCAATTTTATTCACTTTATACATGCTTCCCTTAGGCAGTATTATTAGACGGTATTGCTTAAATTTTCATTGTTACGCAGATGATACCCAGCTTTATCTATCCATGAAGCCAGAGGACACACACCAATTAGCTAAACTGCAGGATTGTCTTACAGACATAAAGACATGGATGACCTCTAATTTCCTGCTTTTAAACTCGGATAAAACTGAAGTTATTGTACTTGGCCCCACAAATCTTAGAAACATGGTGTCTAACCAGATCCTTACTCTGGATGGCATTACCCTGACCTCTAGTAATACTGTGAGAAATCTTGGAGTCATTTTTGTTCAGAATATGTCATTCAAAGCGCATATTAAACAAATATGTAGGACTGCTTTTATGCATTTACGCAGTATCTCTAAAATTACAAAGGTCTTGTCTCAGAGTGATGCTGAAAAACTAATTCATGCATTTATTTCCTCTAGGCTGGACTATTGTAATTCATTATTATCAGGTTGTCCTAAAAGTTCCCTAAAAAGCCTTCAGTTAATTCAAAATGCTGCAGCTAGAGTACTGACGGGGACTAGAAGGAGAGAGCATATCTCACCCATATTGGCCTCTCTTCATTGACTTCCTGTTAATTCTAGAATAGAATTTAAAATTCTCCTTCTTACTTATAAGGTGACTCTTTGTCAGCCTGGCTACAGTGCTGAAAAGAAACCTGGGGTTGGCTGCCATCCCTTAGTTATGCTGCTATAGACGTAGACTGCTGGGGGGTTCCCATGATGCACTGTTTCTTTCTCTTTTTGCTCTGTATGCACCACTCTGCATTTAATCATTAGTGATCGATCTCTGCTCCCCTCCACAGCATGTCTTTTTCCTGGTTCTCTCCCTCAGTCCCAACCAGTCCCAGCAGAAGACTGCCCCTCCCTGAGCCTGGTTCTGCTGGAGGTTTCTTCCTGTTAAAAGGGAGTTTTTCCTTCCCACTGTAGCCAAGTGCTTGCTCACAGGGGGTCGTTTTGACCGTTGGGGTTTTACGTAATTATTGTATGGCCTTGCCTTAAAAATATAAAGCGCCTTGGGGCAACTGTTTGTTGTGATTTGGCGCTATATAAAAAAAAATTTGAAAAAATTGAAAAATTGAATGCAGCAGGAAAAATAAGTATTGAACATGTCATCATTGTTCGTATTAAATATATTTCTAAAGGTGCTATTGACACAAAATTTTTATCAGATGGCAGTAACACCCAAGTAAGCCACACATGCAAAGAAACCAAAACAAATAAGTACAGCAATTAAATTGTGTATAATAATGTGAAATTACATATGGAAAAATGTACACTAAACAATGAAGAAAGGGAGGTAACATATAGAAAGCCAAGACACCAGCTGAAATCTATCAGTAATTTGAAAGCAGTCCTGCCCCTTGTCAGTGCAAATTAATATCAGCTAGTTCAAGCCCAACTAATAGCATGTAAAAAAGAATGTAATTACCAAAATGTCTCACAAGAAACATCTCATGATGGGTAAAAGCAAAGAGCTCTCTCAAGATCTTTTCAACCTCATTGCTGCAAAATCTACTGATGGCATAGGTTAGGGCCCCTTCACACATTGCAAATTTGGTCGAATTACTGCGAAACAGCGTGAAACAGTTCGAATTGGTGCACCACGAAACATCGCACCGATGGGCAGGCGTGCACAATCCTGGTATGATGGTTCATGCACGTGACGGTGTTTTTCGAGCAGGAACACAGTGCGAGCTTCTCCAGCTGCTGGCATTGTGGGTTGAGCTGCACCACATCACGCTGCTGATGTGGAGGAAAATAAAATAAAAAACAGCTGTATAAATAGTGAATATCACTGGGTTGATATGAATAATACATAAAAGGGGACACAATACAGAACCCTGCGGTTAAATAACCCTGGTTAAATATAAAAAGTAAAAATGCCACTAATGGGACCACTGTGCCACAATCATAACAGTGGTGTGAAATAGTTAAAATCAACAAAGCAGAAAAACATACTTTCTAAAAAAGAAAAAAGCGTTGTGATAACTGACCAAACGCGTTTAGTATGGTGTATTTCTGCTGATATGTGACTGAAAGTTGCGTCTTTGTCGTACTGTTGGCCTGTCATAGGGTCCTGCGGTGCGCCGCTCACTATCCTGTCAGACAGACGTGACGTTCAGATCACCTGCTGCATGTCCAGATGAAATGGTGGTCCGTTCCAGCTGGAACAGCCTGTCAATGTGCGCGCTCTCCAGCCCGTCACAGAAGCGATATATATTTTTATGTATTTCGATATAAGGACAGCAAGCATACACACACGCGTGTGCATCAAAACACTGCAGCTCTGATGTCCAGGACCAGAGTTGTCAACAGCTGCTACGAATTTACATGTTTTGCATACGATTCCTGCTTTATGCGCACTTTGTGTGCACTTCGACCAAATTCACACTGTGTGTGAAGGGGCCCTTAGAAAAGGATTTCTAAACTTCTGAATGTTCCAGTGGACACTGTTGGGGCCATAATCCAGAAGAACATCATTTCACCATAAACCAGCCATGACCAGGTGCTCCTCACAAGATTCCTGACAGAGGAGTGAAAATAATTATCAGACAAGTTGTCCAAGAGCCAAGGACCACTTGTGGAGAGCTTCAGAAAGATCTGGAATTAGCAGTTACAATTATTTCAAATAAAACTACAAGTAATACATTCAACCACCATGGCATGTATCTATGCTCACCACACAAGACTCCATCGCTGGCTGAAGAAAAAGCATGTTGAAGGTCATTTAACGTTTGCTGCACAACATTTACAGTGGGGAAAGAAAGTACTTGATACACCTGCGATTTTGCAAGTTCACCCACTTACAAGTTATGGAGGAGGCTGACATTTTCAGCGTATGTGCAGTTCTACTGTGACAGACAGAATCTAAAAAAAAAAAAAATCCAGGAAATCACACTGTATGAGTTTTAAATAATCTATTTGCATTTCATTGCATGGAAAAAGGTATTTGATACATTAGAAATACATAACTTAGTACTTGGTACAAAAACCTTTGTTTGAAATTACACAGACTTAACAGGTCTTAACAAGGTTTGCACACACTGCAGCAGGGATTTTGGCCCACTCCCCCATACAGATCTTCTCCAGATCTTTCAGGTTTCTGGCCTGTCTCTGGGCAACATGGAGTTTCAGCTCTCTCCAGAGATTTTCTGTTGGATTCAGGTCTGGAGACTGGCTAGGCCACTCCAGGACCTTGATGTGCTTCTTACAGAGCCACTCCTTGGTTATCTTGGCTGTATGCTTTGGGTCATTGTCATGTTGGAACACCCAGCCACGACCCATCTTCAGTGCTCTGACTGAGGGAAGGAGGTTTTTGGCCAAGAACCTCGTGATACATGGTCCCATTCATCCTTCCCTCAATGCGGTGCAGTCGTCCCGTCCACTGTGCAGAAAACCATCCCCAAAGCATGATGTTTCCACTTCCATGCTTCACAGTAGGGATTGTGTTATTGGGGTTGTACTCATCCTTCTTCTTCCTCCAAACATGGCGAGTGGCATTTCGACCATCTGGTCTATCTTGGTCTCATCTGACCACATGACGTTCTCCCGTGACTCTTCTGGGTCATCCAGATGGTCATTGGCAAACTTCAGACGGGCCTGGACATGTGCAGGCTTGAGCAGGGGGACCTTGCATGCGGTGCAGGATTTTAATCCATGACAGTGTAATGTGTTACTAATGGTCCTCCTTGTGACTGTGGTCCCAGCTCTCTTCAGGTCATTGACCAGGTCCTGGCGTGTAATTCTGGGCTGATTCCTCACAGTCCTCAAGTTCATTGATACCCCAACACGGTGAGATTTTGCAGGGGGCCCCAGACCAAGGGAGACTGACTGTTGTCTTGAACTTCTTCCATTTTCTGACAATTGCACCAACATTAGTAGACTTCTCACAGAGCTGTTTGGCTATTCTCCTGTATCCAATTCCAGCCTTGTGAAGGTCTATAATTTTATCCCTGGTGCTCTTACACAGCTCTTTGGTCTTGGCCATTGTGGAGAGGTTAGGGTTTGTTTGTGTGTGCACGTGTCTTTTATACTCCTAATGAGTTTGAACAGGTGCAGGTAATACAGATAATGAGAGAAGAACAAGAGGGCTTCTTAAAGAACTAAGTCTGTGAATGCCAGAATTCTAATGTATCAAATACCTTTTTCATGCAGTGAAATGCAAATAAATTATTTAAAACTCAGTGTGATTTCCTGGATTTTAGATTGTCTCTTACAGTAGAACTGCACATACGCTGAAAATGTCAGCCTCCTCCATAACTTGTAAGTGGGTGAACTTGCAAAATCGCAGGTGTATCAAGTACTTTCTTTCCCCACTGTAGACAAGTCTGTGAAATACTGGGAGAATATCATCTGGTCAAATGAGACCAAAATTGAATTCTTTGGATGCCATAATACACACCATGTATGGCACTGCACATCACTCCAAAGACACTGTACCAACAGTGGAGTTTGGAGGTGGGAACATCTTGGTGTGGGGCTGTTTTTCAGCAAACAGCACTGGCAAACTTCATATAATTGAAGGAAGGATGAATGGAAAAAATGTACCAAGACATTTTTGATAAAAATCTACCAAGATGATGGAAATGAAATGAAGGTGGACATTTCAGCAAGACAACACACACAAGCCAAGGAAACTCTCAATTGGTTTCAGAGAATGAAAATAAAGCTGCTAGAATGGCCCAGCCAGTCACCTGAGTTGAATCCAATCTGTGGAAGGAACTAAAGATCAGAGTTCATAGAAGTGGTCCATGGAACATTCAAGATTTGAAGTCTATTTGCGTGGAACAATAAGCCAAAATCACACCTGAGCAATGCGTGTGACTAGCTTCTTCATAGAGGACGGCAGAAAGTGTTGAAAATGACAGCGGATCTACAACACCTCGGAAAAGGGGAAGGCCAAAGGGCTCTCCCAATATGAAAGCGATGCTGCAGAGATCAGTGAGCAGTGAGGAGGAGTCAGGTGCTTATGCATCTGATGGAAATGTGAATTCACAGAAAAGAGGTCGAGGTAGGCCCAGGAAAGGGGACAACACAGGGGTCAGTGCCAGATGTGTCCCAAGGAATCTCAAAGAGAGGGAGGGGAAGGCCCAGAATGAGTGGAAAGGGGGGCAGAGATCAACAAATGGTAACAGATGGTTTCCAAGTTATTAAGTAGATAAAGTTTTAGTTTTAAAGGCCCAAGCAGAGGGTCACCCCTTTGAGTCTGGTCTGCTTGAGGTTTCTTCCTCAGAGGGAGTTTTTACTTACCACTGTTGCTCTGGGAGTTGGTAAGGTTAGACCTTACCTGTGTGAAGTGCTTTGAGGCAACTCTGTTGTGATTTGGCGCTATATAAATGAAAATAAATTGAAATTGAAATTGAGTTTTAAAAGTTTGTTCAGTCTCTTATTTGAGTAAATAAGACTTTTTACTTATTATACTAAACTGGTATGTAAAATTTATTGCAGAATTTTTCTGTAGGTGTAATTTAGTTTTCAGTTGTAGTGTTTGTCCATTTTAGTGTAACACACACAAGTTGGGCCCCTCAGTTTTTCAGGGAATGAAAACACATGACATCAGGGTAAACGTGAGGCATTATTGTAAAGCGCTTTGAGAGTCTGATGCAGATGGAAAAGCGTTATATAAATGAGGTCCAAATGCAGTCCATTTATGGATCTTGAAGCTGTTATTATCAATAAAGGCCTTTGTACAAAGCATTAAATACATTTCATTAAGCGTGTTCAATACTTTTTCCCCCGTGTCATTTCACATTATTTCACATAACTTACTTTCTGTACTTATTTGTTTTGGTTTGTTTGTATGTGTGGATTACTTGGGTTGTTACCAACATCTGCTGAAAATTTCATGTCAATAACCCCTTTAGATATAAAGTTACTGAGAAAAATTATGACGTGTTCAATACTTATTTTACCCGTTGTATACATATCCAACAAAATCTTTATGTTCATATAAAATTAACTAAAACAAATAACAAATTTAGACCCAAAATGCAACACACAATCAAATAACTGATTAGTCTGTGTACTGAGTTGTGATTGTCATATATTTTCTTTTTGCATTGCTTGAAGGCACCACACAGACAAGGTTTGCATTTCAATTACAGTCGAACAGTAGTTTTAAACTTCTAAGACTCTCCGAGGGAGCTGTAACACACGGCACTTTCCCGCTGTTCTTGGCTGGTTGTAAAGAGACGGGAGTCTTGAATAATTAACTTTCAAACATTTGAATAGTCAGACACTGCATTCTATTACCCAGCTTGGCATTGGCCTTTAAGACACAGTTCCAGTGAAAATTACTCACATTCTGGAAGCACAGCAATTATTACAAAGAGAAAAAAGCATGTTGATTACATGGCTGTCTTGATGTACACTTGTTTCCCAATCAATAATCATTCAGTCGCATCACGTTAGATTCAAAGTCATTTCTTTAGAGAATATCAGTGCAATACACTTACAAAACATTTACGTATTCATAGCAATACAAAGTAAAACATTTATTGTGACTGGACTTAAAAGTTAGATTATTGTAAAAGAACATTAATAATATAATAATAATAATAACAAGAGCAATCAAAGATTCCTGATGTCCGCCAATCCGGATCCAGATCACCTTCAAAATTCAGTGGAGTTTCCATGGCTTAATATATATCCGTGGTAAAAATGTGGTGAGAATCCGTGAAACAGTTTTGATGTAATCCTTCAAAGTGTATATAAAATTAAATCTTGATCCAGAATCCAGATTCTTCCATGGCCTAATATGTATCTGTGGTGAAAATTTGGTGAGAATCTGCAAAGTGGTTTTGATATAATCCTTCAAAGCCTATTTAAAGTGAAACTTGATCCAGAATCTGGATCCGGATCCGGATCACCTGCAAAATTTAATTGGTTCTTCCATGGCCTAATATGTATCTGTGGTGAAAATTGTGTCAAAATCAGTGCAGTAGTTTTGATGTAATCCTGCTACAAGACAGATGGACAGACAGACAGACAGACAGACAAATAAATAAACACCAATAATTTTATTACGTCCTTGGCGGACATAATAATAATAATACTTATTGGTTACATCTAAAAAGTTTAGGTTTAATTGATTTTCAGTTTGATTTTCATAAAATCATTTCAATAAAAATATAGGAAAGGAAGGAAAAGGGATTTGTGAGACTAAAAACTATAACAATGCTGATATTATTAAAACACAAAAGAATGGCAGAGCATGGGCAGTGGAAATATAGGTGGAAATATTCAGGATCCCATGTGGAAGTCAGGATGATTTATAATTTGTAGACACTGAGAATATTTTCTTTAAAATATAACAATAAAAAGGCCATTAGGTGTCAGTAGAGCTACCCTGATGCAGAAGACAGTTTCACTGGGTCGGTCCGTCACTGTTTTCCACCTGCAGTTTGACTTCTCCAGCAGTTAAGTGACTGACATTGTCACCTTCTTATCCGCAATCATCTCCAGCGAGTGGCACACTGCTCCCGCATCCTCCACTCTGTTCTACAAGGAAATTGCAGAAGTGAATACATTATGAGATGTGTTCCACATGCATCATAAATATTTAATGTTATTATATTTTATATATTGTTATATTGTTTTCTATCCAACATAGGGTCTGTAAAATAGTTCTGTGTCTACTTTTATCATCGTTCTCATGTGAAACATTTCTCTTGTCCAGTACAATCTACAGTAAATATAATAACTATAGACTAGAAGAGATGTGTTTGACACTGATACATGCTCTTTGTGATGGTCATACCATGTCATATCATTATCATGGCTTTAAAAACTGATCAAGAGTGAAATAGTTGTGCGTTTGACCTTTCAGTGTCCTCCAAAGTCAAACATCATGTGACCAGTACAAATGTGATATTTGACTTCATATTTGTGTTTAATGCCACAGATGTATCTTTAACCAATTTCTCAGAATAGCCATTCTAAATACATTTCACCATTCAAGATCACCTAAGGTTAAAGGTTACTGTATGTGACAGTCACAGGTCATGAATGATTTCATATTATCATATTTCTATTTAGTAACCATTCGTGTATCATTTGCTAATTAATTAAAATAGCTGTTTTAAATATCCTCTATGAGCACCAAATTTTTGATCTGGGCCTGTCACCTTGATTTTTAACCAATTCTTGTCTCAACTAAATTGTCTTTGGCTGAGTCGCAATCATTCCACCAAGTTTTTTTTTTTTTTTAAATTCCGTTCACACTTCAGACATACAGGGCCTGAAACAACATACCCTACATGTGCCACCATGCACAGGTGTTACACTAAAGTAATGATATAACAGGGCTGTCCACTGATTTTAAACATATAATATAGAACGCATAGTGCAGCAGATAAGAGAATATTTAGAGCAGAATCCTGCAAATGGTGATAAAAACCTCAAATTCGGCAGAAATACTCCTCAGACAATCCTCTTTTGAAAAAAACGATTGGCCACTTGAATTTTCAGTCAGCGTTCAGGGAGACGTCAATTAAAGAATTACACAGGGGTCAAAATTAAAAGATGCTCCAATCATATTGAAACTTATACCACATTGTTTACCTGATCATAAAGATTCCAAAAAGGTATAGTTTGGACTATCTGTGACTGAATTCTATGGAGTTATGGGATAAAAACAGCAAGAATGGTGACAAAGGTCAGTTTCAGTTTGTACAGGATGTTCAAAAGTTAAAGTTGCTCCAATCTTGGTAAAAAGTGATGCAAATTTTAGTTGATTTAACAGGGTTTTAAAAAGGAATAGTTTGGACCATGTATCATGCTTAGTTATCACGTTACAGGGTAACATATGTCACATGTCATAGAATCCAATGGACGTTGACCTTGTTTGACCTTTACTTTGGAGACCAAGCATTCATCACTGTCAAAACTACTCCATTTATTAATCCTATTAGCTCAACCAATAATTTGCATCACTTTTTACCAATATTGGAGCAACTTTAACTTTTGATCCCTGTACAAACTGAAACTGACCTTTGTCACCATTTTTGCTGTTTTTAATCCCATAAATCCATAGAATTCAGTCACAGATAGTCCATTTTTCAGAGAATATGAATAATAACACTTTTTTCACTCATGGTTAGTGGTTGTGTGAAGCCATTTATTGTCCAACAACTGTGTTTACTCTTTTTAAATCATAATGACAACAGAAACTATCCAAATGATGCTGATCAAATGTTTACATGCCACAGTAATACCAGTCGTCATTTTCAATAATTGTACAGTTTTCCCATGGATAGGCTTTTTAAGGTGGAAGTGGTTTGGAGATGCCTCCCAGAAAGACTGGAGAAACTGTAGCCGAGCACAGCGTGAGAAAATGGGCTTCAGAAACTTCCATTTGTGTGGCCAACAGAACTAAGCTTGTTACCACTCCCAAAAGTGGGGAACAGGGTGTGTTTATTTTTATAATTTTTTTTTTTTGCTGATATCGTGGAAATAAAATGTCTCTCTCTCTCTCTCTCCCGCATTGTGCCAGGAGCTGTGACGTGGATCCTGGACCAGTCCCCAGCCATTTAACTGTGTTACCTTACAGTGTCAATGACAGTGGACAATAGGTGATCAGATCTTTGCTGACCTTTATGTGTTTGTACAATTTGGGATATTTTGACAGACTGTTTACATATGGAGCTGTGTGGAACCGGAGAAGGAATGATTCTACATGGCGGCTGTGTGTGAACACGGGAGGAGAACTCAATGGGATGCATTTCTCAGGGTTTTTATTAATACTTTGTGCTTACTTTAGGGCCCCTTCACACATAACACAACTGAAGGCGACTAGCACACGAAGGAGGAATTGCATGGCATTCGTGAAAAAAGGAGCCGTCTCAAATGCCTCATATAGCTGTGGCCACAACCATTCGCGCATACAGGTAGCTGAAAGACGGCAAATGCCCTGCGTATGCTCATTTGATCCCCATCTCGGCAGGTGTTGGCCAAATTCCCGGTGTCACACACGAACATCTAACACCGCTTGCTGCAAAATAAGAAAAGGCGGGGCTATTCGCGGACCTGGTACGATAGTAGACAGCAGGTGACCACGTTCGAAACCAATGCCGAATGAACCCCAACGCCAAGAGCGGCGGTACAATGAACTCCATTCCTGCACTCAGACAGTAGTGGAGAGGGTAATCGGCCTGCTGAAGGGACGATGGCGCTGCCTAGACAGTTCGGTGGGTGGGTTGCTGCTGCTGTACTGATATGAAAAGGTGTGCTGCATTGTGATGGCCTGTGGCATCCTCCACAATGTGGCACACCACCACAGTATACCACTGCCAGAGCAGAGCATCCTCCCCACCAGAGGATCCCTGTATATCTCCACCTTCATTTACTAGTATCTGTACCTCACACTTGGTAAAATTTCCTTTCTTTGTTCACATTGAAAGCTCGATAATGCAATGGAGACATGCACATCCAAAGCACTTGAAGAGGCGTGCAGGACCAAAAGCATATCACAGTGAAAAACCAAATGATCCACACAGCCACAGCACTCGCAGTCAGAAAAAAATTTTATTTAACAAAAAAATGTAACGTTTTGGGCAAATGCCCTTCGTCAGACAAAGATCGGACAGAGAGGGGAATCCCAGGTCCTATTTAAATAAATTTACATATTTAAATGGAGTGTGGACAGGGAGACGTTTGGTACTTGTGCATGTGTGCTCAATTCCACATTGATTGGGATGTACAAAAGGAACGTGCTTGGATCCATTCGTACGCACACTTTGATACATCTGACTTTTTTATGTGTACAACAGTTTCTGGGTTTTCGCATACACCGTGTTTCAGTAGGAAATCGACAAGTCTTTGTACATGAGGCCCCTGATCTCTACAGAGTTATTGTGGATTGGGTTTGACTCGGTAAAGGAACAAATAGGAACACTGTGAACTTCTAGCCCCACTGCAAGAAAAAGTGCCTAAGAGCATGTAGCATCTTGAAAACCTCACGACCAACCCACATGGCACACACGGACAATCCTGTGAGATACTTGTACAATCTATAATTGTTGAAAGCTTTCTCACACCCTGTAACACTGCTCCAGTGATGTTTGAGCTTACTGACAACCTCCAGTATAAAATAACAATCGTCTCCAGCTGCCCTGACATGGGGTCAGACACAAACAGGGGAAGAGTTCCTACTCACCCTGCCCAGGCAGCCAACTTTTTCTCTCAAGGTCTTCATGAGATGTTTTGAATCCTTGCCAGAGGTGTTATGCTGCCTTGTTCCAAACTGTTGCTGTTGTTTGGGTATCTGTTTATTTGCACATAGTATAAAGTGAAAACCACTTTGTGTATACGTATGAAGAGTAGAAATACAAAGCCCTCCATATCCATAAACAAAATCACAATCAGGTGAGTTATTTGTGATATATTTTTTACTTGTGATGAAATTAGACGTTTTATTGAAGTTGACATTCCAGTATACATGATATTGGCCATGCTGCTCCATTCCCTCTCCAGGCAGGATTTTGCATGGGCCCTCTGAGGGGAGAACGTGGTAATTGGATTTCTATTACAACAAGCTGGGGAACAGAGGTCTTAACTCAATTTTGACAAAAAACAAACAAACAAACAAAAAAACAATAAAAACAAAAAACAACAACAAAAAAACAAACATGTGGACCATTTTGTATTTAAACTCTTCTACATAATTTCAGATGCATTTCTACTGACATGGAAAGTGCAACTCCCTTTGCAATTCAATGCCAGTGTCAAAGGATTCACACATTTTGTCATCATAGAGATAGTCATACATAGGTCCTGGGGCCCGATGGTACTACTGCTTTTCCCCAGACTCTTTAGCATGAAGCAAATAATAGTCTACAATTCCTTCAGGAGGGGAAACCAGTCCATTGCTACTTACTTCCCCAGCCAAGGCCAGCAACCCATTACAGCTGGGTGGACTGGGACCATGCAAATGAAGTGTCTTATCCAAGGACAAACACATATCCTCACACATGGGTATCCCCCATGACAGTCATTCTGTACACAAAGGTTTCACACAGCTATTTGATCACATTTATAACAGTTTAAACTCCTAATGCATTTAAATACATGGAAAACCTTACATGTAATTGTTGTTTGTGGTCCTTAATCTAACATTTGCATCCTACATGGAAAGAAAAATAAATTGGAAAACTGTGCTATTGCAGAGTATTCATGAATACATACTACTTCATTGATAAATAGGAACACATTTTACATGTATCAGTGATTCTCCTTTCGGGAAATAGAACTCAGCTAAAACACCTTGGAGAACGGGTTTTTTTTTCTTTCGCTCTATTTTAAAAGTTTGTGTGTGTTTTAGATCATTTGACTGCTGTCATATTTGTTTCATGTGCATCGGTGCTTGAATCTTTATTTAAAAGAAGCTCTTGCGACTGAACCAAAATGCTGCAGGAAGCTCAGGAGGGAGCGGCAAATGACCCAGAAACAGTAGTGTGCATGTGTCTTTGTGTATGACTGTGTGATGGAGTGCAGTGCATTGCAATAGCATGCTGTGGATCTTATTTGTATTTATATACAAAAGCATTCAAAATTCCTTTTTTTTTGTGCCAAATTCCAATTTTTTTTTGTAGTCATTGAGCCAAGGTTGTTATCCTTTTGGGTATTCAATTGTTTTTCTCTAGCCCCAGTTATTATTATTTTATTTAATTTCAGGATTTTTGGCCAGATAATCAGTTTTTGTTTTAGTTTTATGATAAACTGTTATAAATTAATTTTAGTTGAACAAAAAAAGTTTAATTTGTATTTTTTTATTGATCTATGTGCCTTTTTTTCGGCTGCTCCCATTAGGGGTCACCACAGCAGATCAATCATTTCCATCTCACCCTGTCCTCTGTAGCTTCCTCTGTCACACCACCCACCTCCATGTCCTCCCTCACCACATCCACAAATCTCCTCTTTGGCCTCCCTCTTCTCCTCGTGTCTGGTGGCTCCATCCTCAGCATCTTTCTTCCGATACACCTGGTCCCTCCTCTGCACACGTCCAAACCATCTCAGTGTAATCTGTCTGACTTTGTCTCCAACCATCCAACCTGAGCTGTCCCTCTGATATGTTCATTCCTAATCCTGTCTATCCTCGTCACTCCCAAAGAGAATCATATATTCAGCTCTGCCACCTCCAGCTCTGCCTCCTGCCTTTTTGTTAGTGCCACTGACCCAAAGTATTTAAACTCATCTAGTTTCACCACTTCTACTCCTTGTAACTGCACTATTCCACCGGGCTCCCTCTCATTCACACACATGTACTCAGATTGTTCCAATACTGCCTTTCATTGCTCTTCTCTCCAGAGCATATCTCCACCTCCCCAGGCTTGTCTCAACCTTCTCTCTACTCTCACTACAGATCACAATGTCATCTGCAAGCATTATAGTCCATGGAGACTTTTGTCTGATCTTCTCCGTCAACCTGTCATCACCACTGTGAACAAGAAAGGACTCAGAGCTGATCCTTGATGTAATCTCACCTCCACCTTGAAGGCATCTGTTATTCCTCCTGCACGTTACAGCTGTCACACTGTCTTTGTACATATCCTGTACCACCCTCACATGCTTCTCTGACACTCCAGTCTTCCTCATACATTTACTGATTTTATGGTATTATGTTAATAATATTATCATTTATGTAATTGTGTTATTATTTACAGCCCCAATTCCAATGAAGTTGGGACATTGTGTAAAATGTAAATACAAACAAAATACAATGATTTGCAAATCCTCTTCAATCTATGTTCAATTGAATACACCACAAAGACAAGATATTTAATGTTCAAACTGATGAACTTGATTATTTTTGCAAATATTTACTCATTTTGAAATGGATACCTGCAACACATTTCAAAAAAGTTGGGACGGGGCAACAAAAGACTGGGAAAGTTGATGAATGCTCAAAGAACACCTAACTGGAAACAGGTGAGTGTCATGATTGGGTATAAAAGGAGCATCCCCAAAAGGCTCAGCCATTCACACGCAAAGATGGGGTGAGGGTCACCACTTTGTGAACAACTGCGTGAAAAAATAGTCCAACAGTTTAAGAACAATGTTTCTCAACATTCAATTGCAAGGAATTTAGGGATTCCATCATCTACAGTCCATAATATAATCAGAAGATGCAGAGAATCTGGAGAACTTTCTACACGTAAGCGGCAAGGCCAAAAACCAACATTAAATGCCCGTGACCTTCAGTCCCTCAGGCAGCACTGCATCAAAAACCAACATCATTGTGTAAAGGATCTTACCACGTGGTCTCAGGAACACTTCAGAAAACCATTATCAGTTAACAGTTCGTCACTACATCTACAAGTGCAAGTTAACTCTACCATGCAAAGCAAAAACCATACATCAACAACATCCAGAAACACCGCCGCCTTCTCTGGGCCAGTGGGCCTGAGCTCATTTGAAATGGACAGACGCAAAGTGGAAAAGTGTGCTGTGGTCTGATGAGTCTACATTTCAAACTGTTTTTGGAAATCATGAACGTCGTGTCCTCTGGACAAAAGAGAAAAAAGACCATCCAGACTGTTACCAGTGCAAAGTTCAAAAGCCAGCATGTGTGACAGTATGGGGGTGTGTTAGTGCCCATGGCATGGGTAACTTACATATCTGTGATGGCACCATCAATGCTGAAAGGTACATCCAGATTTTGGAGCAACACATGCTGCCATCCAAGCAACGTATTTTTCAGGGACGTCCCTGCTTATTTCAGCAAGACAATGCCAAGCCACATTATGCACGGGTTACAACAGCGTGGCTTCATAGTAAAAGAGTGCGGGTGCTAGACTGGCCTGCCTGCAGTCCAGACCTGTCACCTATTGAAAATGTGTGGCGCATTATGAAGCACAAAATACGACAACGGAGACCCCAGACTGTTGAACAACTGAAGTCATACATCAAGCAAGAATGGGAAAGAATTCCACCTACAAAGCTTCAACAATTAGTGCCCTCAGTTCCCAAACGCTTATTGAGTGTTGTTAGAAGAAAAGGTGATGTAACAAAGTGGTAAACATACCACTCTCCCAGCTTTTTTGAAACGTGTTGCAGGCATCCATTTCAAAATGAACTAATATTTGCACAAAAACAATAAAGTTTACCAGTTTGAACATTAAATATCTTGTCTTTGTGGTGTAATTCAATTGAATACAGGTTGAAGAGGATTTGCAAATCATTGTATTGTTTTTATTTACATTTTACACAACGTCCAAACTTCACTGGAATTGGGGTTGTATGTTTTTGTGCTCCCAGACTTTACTTGACATGTAGGAGGAGCTAGCAACAACTTTACAAATCAAGAGTTTGGCACTCACATTTCTGTTTTTATTGTTGGTGTTTTGTAGGAAATAACATCCTGGGTAGCAATGGCAAAACGGGAACTTCATGACAATTACTCTAATGAAAATCTTAATTCAGAAAAATATTCAAGATTTTGGACCATTTGAAACATCTTGTCACAGCCACATTTCATGGTCCATTACATGTTTCATTTGCAAAGAACTAATAAAAAGTGATGTGAAGTTTAAACATTCTCTTTGTCTGTAATTCTATATTAGCTTCACATATCTGTATTTGTAAATGTGTTTATACTGTATATCTTGTTTTTAATGATAACTTTGTTTTGAAGAGAAAGTTTATAATATACAAATAATGAATGTTTATGAGTTTAATGGTACGAATATTTCATGAGGTAAAAGATGGAATGTACCATTCAACGAGGCGAAACCGAGTTTAATGGTACATTCCATTAAGCAGCATCTCGGTAGCCTAAGCTGCACGGTCAAAAGCAGCCTGCGTAACCTGGGTGTCATTTTGGATGGAGGGATGTCTCTGGAGCAGCACACAAATTACCTGGTTAAGAACTGTTTTTTCCAAATTTGGAACATCTCTAAGCTCCGTAAGATGGTGACTTTAAAAGAGCTTGAGATGATTGTTCATGCGTTCGTCTCATCGAGTTTGGATTATTGTAACAGTCTTTTCACCTGTCTGAATAAGAAGGAGTTGGCCCGCCTGCAGGTTGTGCAAAATTCTGCTGCGTGCCTGCTTACCCGCACCCGCAGGAGGGACCATATTACTCCTATTCCTAATACTTTGCATTGGCTGCCTGTCTCCTACAGGATTCATTACAAAATCCTGGTATTGACTTTTAGAGCTCTGCATGGACAGGCACCGGAGTACATCAGGGACCTGATCCAGCCTTATGCTTCCTCCAGGAGCCTCAGATCGTCCAATCAGAACCTGTTGATGGTTCCTCTGACCCGTTTTAAAACTCGCGGGGACAGAGCTTTTAAAGCGGTGATGCCTAGCCTCTGGAATGAGCTTCCCTGTGCCCTTCGTTCTCTGGATTGTATAGATACTTTTAGAAGGCAACTAAAGACGCATTTCTTTAAGTTAGCTTTTTAGCCTAATATTGTATTTTATTGTTTTCGTATGTTATTTTTAGATTATTTTTGTATGCCATGTGCAGCGCTTTGTGACCCTGGTCTGTGAAAGGCGCTTTAGAAATAAAGCTTACTTACTTACTTACTTACTTACTTACTTACTTCCATCTTTTACCGAATTAAATATTTGTTCCATTGAAAGAATTTAAAAAACAATTATTTAGATCCTTGTCATTTGATATTTTATTAATTTCTAAATAACAGAAAAGGGACTTACATTTTGGTGTTCGTTGATGGTGCTTAGCAGTCCAACATGAATTTTAAATCGGAGTCCAAAATTGTTAACTTAAAAAAATCCTGACAGTGTAGTCTGTGATGCCCTTGTTGTGCCAAATTCAGTTCAGACTGCGTTTTGCATTCCTCATTCCAGTGAAAAATCACATCAGAAATTTGTCCAGCTTTTCATCCTCACAGGTCTTCATGTCTTCACGGCATAGTGGATTTGTTTTTTGTGTGTTTGAAGAATTAGCAGCGTCAATTCACTCCTCCAAATCGTCGTCCGTCACCAAAACAAACTCCGCCATATTTAGCTAAATACCACCCCTGGTAGCGTGAGCATGCGCGGCGGTCAGGGCGTGAAATAGCACATTTCATATAGCACCAAAATTGCACACTACAAAGACCTATTGCACAGTCAATGAAACACAATGGCAAATGGTACAAATAAGCCATGTCACGTGACATACAACCCACCAATCAAATTACAAGGATCCACTCACCCATTACATCAATAGTCACAGTTTATGCTTGTGTATACTGGGTAATGATATGTGTTTATGAAGAAAATAATGTATTCATATTTGGCTGTAATAGTAAGACTGAGGCAGTTCCTCTTCTTACTCATATGCACTAGTGCATTGGACTGACAGTAGGCATCCTTCAGTCTCGAGAGGCTATGGAGTTGCGCTCTGGGTGTTGACTCTGGTGCAACATCAGGTGTGGCTGGGCAGGCCAGTGTGGGAATGACAGTCCCTCCGGCAGAAAGCACAAATGAAGTCTGTCGCTGGGTTGTCTGCTTGGGCTGCAGCCTTTCTTCTCACTCTTTTCCTTGTGCTGCTGAGCCAGTGTCTCATCAAACCAAGAGAGATCTTTGTGCACAGTCTGTCTCCAGGCTGACCATTCAAGAGCTGTTTCTTCCCAGTTGTTCTGGTCAATGCTCAAGGCTTTTAGATCTCTTTTGCACATGTCTTTGTAGCGTAGCTGAGGGCTGCCTGTGGGACATTTTCCTTGCACAAGTTCTCCGTACAGGAGGTCTTTAGGCATCCGTCCATCATCCATGTGCACAACGTGGCCAAGCCAGTGCAGCCGTCTTTGTTTCAGCAACATGTACATGCTGGTGCTTCCCGCTCTTTCCAGAACAGTGTTGTTTGTAAGCTTGTCCTGCCAGGTGATGTTCAGGATGTGTCTGAGGCACCCTGTGTGGAAGGCGTTGAGCATCCTTTCCTGTCGAGCATGCAAGGCCCAGGTCTTGCTGCCATACAGGAGGGTGCTCACAACGCAGGCGTTGTAAATGTGGATCTTTGTGTGCATGGTCAGCTTGCTATTGTTCCAGGCTCTCTTTGTCAGTCTGGACATGGTGATAGCTGCCTTGCCAATGTGCTTGTTGAGCTCTGTTTCAAGCTAGAGGGAGTCTGATATTGTTGATCCCAGAAACACAAAATCATGGACGACTTCCAGTTCAGTTCATGGTCGTTGATGCTGATGGTTGGAGGAGTGTCAGCATCCTGTCCCAAGACTTGTGTTTGCTTCAGGCTGATATTGAGCCCGAAGTCTCTGAAGGCATTGCTGAAGCGGTTCATGAGCTGCTGAAGGTCTTCAGCTGAGTGGTTGGTTACTGCTGCATTGTCTGCAAAGAGGAAGTCACGCAGGGTCCTCAGCTGGACTTTAATCTTTGCTTGTAGTCTGGAGATGTTGAAGAGTTTTCCATCTGTCCTTGTTCGGAGATAGATTCCTTCGGTTGCAGTTCCAAGTGCATGTTTTAGCATCACGATGAAGTAGATCCCGAACAGGGTGGGGGCCAGTACACAACCCTGTTTCACTCCGCTCCATATGTTGAAGGTATCTGATGTTGAGCCATCAAAGACAGTGCCTTTCATGCCTTCGTGAAAGGATCTAATGATACCGAGAAGCCTGGGTGGACATCCAATCTTTGGGAGGATTTTGAAGAGTCCTTCCCTGCTGACCAGGTCAAAGGCCTTCATGAGATCTATGTGTAATCCAGCCTCGGGGGGAATTTCTTTTGTTGGTTGGATTTTGGAGATTGGCTCCTTAGTGGTTGTTATGGTAACCTCAGGCGCACCTGACCTCTCTTGGATAATTGCAATCAGTTCACCTGGAGTGGGTGTGTGAGGCGGTGGATAAGAGGGGCTCTGTAGTGTGAGGTGGAGAGAAGCACTCCATGGAGAGAAAAGGATTCGGCGGCGGGAGGTGTGAAGAGCAGCCGGTAAGGAGTGACTGGATAATAGGAGTCGTATCGACATTGACGTCACGAGTTCCAGCTGAATGCTCGCACCGGAGAAAACACCACAACGCGGATTATATGTGGCGGCAGGGGAGAACCCTGCCGTGTGTGTAAGTACACTTTATGTGTTTGTGAAGTGGTGTTTCCAACAAAAAGTGGAGTTTCCTTGGGGGAGGACAGTGGTCGTGCGCTCGTTGGCCTGGGTATGTGTGTGTGTTAGGTGCACGTCAGGAGAAGTGACGGAGAGGAACGCCAGGAGGAGAGACGAGTGACGTGGAGGTGTTGCATGCAGTAGCCGGGGAGGAACCCTGCTTCGCATGAAAGACTACGTTGTGCCACGTCAGAGGAAAGGAGGACACGCCCCCTAAGCTGATAGTTGGGAAGACGTTGGCGGATTGGCGGACGCTTGGTTGGACCTGGACTGGCTGTTCCCGCCTATTGACTGCATGGTTTTTGTGCTGGAGGTTTTGTATTTTAATTAGAGTTTGAGATTTTGTATTTTAACTTTTTTTTCCCTTTTTTTTAGTTTTAGAAGATAGTAATAAATTATTAATTTATGGTTTGCCTTGTTTGGTTACTTCAGCTCTTATCGGTAATAATCAGTTAAATTGGCCACTCGGTGTTTTAAATCCATTTGTCAAAAATCATAATATTTTACAAAAGCCTTCATTACATATGAAGGCGATGAAGAGTGGCTGCCCTTGCTCCCTGCATTTCTCCTGCAGTTGCTTGAGGGAGAAAATCATGTGTATGGTGGATCTATTGGCATGGAAGCCACACTGCGATTCAGGATAGACTCAATCTGCAAGTACTTCGAGTACCACTCATGCGAAGACTTCCCCGACCATGCTAAGGAGGGATATGCAGCGATAATTATTGCAGTGGCTTCTTTCACCTTTGTTTTTATACAGTGTGATGATGTTAGCATCCCTAAAATCCTGTGGTACTTCGCCTTCGCTCCAGCAGAGGATTTCATGTAGCTCAGTAATGAGTGTCTCTTTACAGCATTTCAGTACCTCGGCAGGAATACCGTCTTTCCCAGGTGCCTTGCCAGAGGCAAGAGAGTCCAGGGCTTCATGGAGTTCATCTGCAGTTGGTTCCTTGTCAAGCTCCTCCAGTTCTGGTAGGCACTCTATGTCATTCAGGGCATCTTCTGTGACTACGTTTTCCCTGTCATATAGCTCAGTGTAATATTGTACCCAGCGCTCCATCTGTTGTTCCCTGTCTTGAATCATCTCCCCTGTAGCAGATTTCAGAGGAGCAGTTTTCTTTTATGTTGGGCCCAGTGCTTGCTTGATGCCATCATACAGCTGCGGTCTGTATCTGAGAACAGAGCTGGAGCCAGTAGCCGTTGGCCGATCGCCTGGCATACTACTGAACTTTGCTGCAAACAGCGTGGGGAACTTCCATTTTCTGCTCACTGGGATTGGTTTTGTAAGCTGCCATGGCATTTCTCTTGTCCTTGATGACTGGCATCATTTCTTTTGAGTATGCCTCAAACCAATCAGCTGACTTGCCAGTCTTTTTTCCAATGGTAGACATGGCAGCATTGTAGACAGCATCTCGGAAGTGCTCCCATCGTTCTTTGGCATTCGCAGTGGGTGGGCCTGGGAGAGATTTCTCCACTGCATGCGCAAACTCTTCCACTGTTCCCTGGTCACGTGTCTTGCTGGTATCGATCTGGGGTCTGCCCTCCTTTCTCGTGCGGTGCAGTCTCTTTGCATGGAGTTTCACTTTGCTGCAGACCAAGGAGTGATCAGTGTCACAATCAGAACTCTGGTAGCTGCAAGTGATTTTGACGCTTGGGGAACTTGGCACATCTGGTGAGAATCAGGTCAAGTCGATGCCAATGTTTGGATCGTGGGTGTCTCTCCTGTTGAGGCTTTGTGTTGAAGAATGTGTTGCCGACGCACAGCCCATGGTGACAGCCGAGCTCTAGCAGGCGCTGGCCATTCTTGTTCATTTTCCCAGTGTCGAACTGACCCAAGCAGTTGGGCCAGGACTTACAGTAGTGTTCAGAATAATAGTAGTGCTATGTGACTAAAAAGATTAATCCAGGTTTGAGTATATTTCTTATTGTTACATGGGAAACAAGGTACCAGTAGATTCAGTAGATTCTCACAAATCCAACAAGACCAAGCATTCATGATATGCACACTCTTAAGGCTATGAATTTGGGCTATTAGTAAAAAAAAAAAAAACGTAGAAAAGGGGGTGTTCACAATAATAGTAGCATCTGCTGTTGACACTACAAACTCAAAACTATTATGTTCAAACTGCTTTTTTAGCAATCCTGTGAATCACTAAACTAGTATTTAGTTGTATAACCACAGTTTTTCATGATTTCTTCACATCAGATAGGCATTAATTTTGTTGGTTTGGAACCAAGATTTTGCTCGTTTCCTGTGTGCTTGGGGTCATTGTCTTGTTGAAACACCCATTTCAAGGGCATGTCCTCTTCAGCATAAGGCAACATAACCTCTTCAAGTATTGTGACATATCCAAACTGATCCATGATACCTGGTATGCGATATTTAGGCCCAACACCATACTAGGAGAAACATGTCCATATCATGATGCTTGCACCACCATGCTTCACTGTCTTCACTGTGAACTGTGGCTTGAATTCAGAGTTTGGGGGTCATCTCACAAACTGTCTGCGGCCCTTGCACCCAAAAAGAACAATTTTACTCTCATCAGTCCACAAAATATTCCTCCATTTCTCTTTAGGCCAGTTGATGTGTTCTTTGGCAAATTGTAACCTCTTCTGCACATGTCTTTTATTTAACAGAGGGACTTTGCGGGGGATTCTTGCACATAAATTAGCTTCACACAGGCGTCTAACTGTCACAGCACTTACAGGTAACTCCAGACTGTCTTTGATCATCCTGGTTATTCTTCTATTCATTTTGATGGTTGATTTCCATTTTCTTCCACGTGTCTCTGTTTTTTTTTTGTTTTTTGTTTTTTGTCCATTTTAAAGCATTGGAGATCATTGTAGATGAACAGCCTATAATTTTTTTTTGCACCTGTGTATAAGTTTTCCCCTCTCCAATCAACTTTTTAATCAAACTACGCTGTTCTTCTGAACAATGTCTTAAACGTCCCATTTTCCTCAGGCTTTCAAAGAGAAAAGCATGTTCAACAGGTGCTGGTTTCATCCTTACATAGGGGACACCTGACACACCTGTTTGTTCCACAAAATTGACAAACTCACTGACTGAATGCCACACTACTATTATTGTGAACACCCCCTTTTCTACTTTTTTTACTAATAGCCCAATTTCATAGCTTTAAGAATGTGCATATCATGAATGCTTGGTCTTGTTGGATTTGTGAGAATCTACTGAATCTACTGGTACCATGTTTCTCATGTAACAATAAGAAATATACTCAAAACCTGGATTAATCTTTTTAGTCACATAGCACTACTATTATTCTGAACACTACCGTATAATAGGCACCAACTCTTGCATTAAAATCACCGGCGATGAACAGTAGCTCGTTGTTTCATTGGAATTTCCCTTACAGCAGCACTGAGGTCATCATAAAACTTATCTTTTGCCTCTGCTGAGGATGTCAAGGTTGGTGCGTAAGCGCTGATGAGGCTGACTGGTCCTGAAGATTTCAGGAGTCGGAGAGACAGGATTCGCTCTGTTCCTTCTGCTGGCGGGATTATGGACCATGCCCTGTTCTCTAACCTCACCTGCTGATTTCCCCTGCCAAAACAGGGTGAAATCGCTCTCCTTCACAGATCCTGTTCCACGGAGCCTGGTTTCTTGGAGGGCGACGATGTCCATCTACAGTCTGCTCAGTTCCCTGTCAATGACAGCTGTCTTGCAAGCATCATTTACTTCCTGCGGGTTGTCAGAAAAGCCTGGTGTCATTGTTTTTACATTCCATGTGCCCAACTTCAGGGCGTGATGTTTCATTTTTCTGTTGTCTGGTGCACAGCTGTTGATCCGCTTGTTGATTTTCACCCTAGGCCCTATGCACCCAGTGGGGATAGC
Organism: Thalassophryne amazonica; assembly: GCF_902500255.1. Classification (NCBI taxonomy): domain Eukaryota; kingdom Metazoa; phylum Chordata; class Actinopteri; order Batrachoidiformes; family Batrachoididae; genus Thalassophryne; species Thalassophryne amazonica. The sequence continues at coordinate 101,627,304 of NC_047107.1, forward strand.
AAACCGTGGCAGGGCAGCTCCTTACTGGCTGGGTGCTGCCCAGCTTGAGGTGGGCGATAGCTGCCCAATGAGGCGCGATGATCTCTCCCACCATCGGACGGCAATTGAGTATGCAGACTTATCACCGGTGAACTGCTGCTTCCCGTGTTTTGTTGATGCTGCGAAGTGAGGTTGGAGTGTCCTCTCCAGGGTGCAAAGCCTGGGTAAGTCACTAAGTGAATATGGAGGGCACGCTGTTACCCATGCAGCAGACCCCCCCCCTCCACGTCACTGGAGTAGTCCATTGGAGAGGCAGTGCCGATACACGTGGTTCCAGTGACGTCGCAGGAGCTGCCAGAGCATTGCTGTAAACAGCCTCGGATTGCCTTCGGGGGTCCAATTCAGGATTTTTCCTCAGGGTTTACTCCCAAAGCCTTTCCCATGAGTGGGTATAGCCGCAAGGCAGTGGAGGTTTGAAATCACAGTTTTCCTTTTCTTAGATGAGCTGTCTTCCCAGACTAATGAGACCCATCTGCCCAAAGCACTGGTTTTAAGATGCCAGCTTGCCCGCCTTCACCCCTTCTCCTATCAGTATTAGCAGTTTCGCCGGGCTTATATCTAAGCCACACGAGCAGGCTAGGAGCTGGACTTAGTTGTCAGAGGCTGTAGAAGACACACGCAGTGAGGAGCATTTTATAGGCAATGGAAGCTTGTCCCATTGTCACCCCTCAGCTATGACAACCTTGGAAACCTATATTCTTAAAATATCCTCTTGTGGCACCACTAATTATTTTAGCACCAGATGGAGGATGTCTTCACCTAAAAGTTAGCGAAGTGGGCTTGTGGCTAGAGGATTCATTCATTCATTTATTTTTTGCCCCTTATCCAGGCTGGGTCACAGTGGCAATAGACCAAGCAGCTCATTCCACCCTTTCCTGTCCTTGGCCAAGTCCTCAAACTCTTCCTGGGGGATCCTGAGGTGTTCCAGCTGGGAGAAATCTCTCCAGCATGTCATTGGTCTTCACCGGAGACTCCTCCCAGTTGGACATTCCTGGAAGACCTCCCTAAGGAGATGACCGGGGGCATCGTCACCCGATGCCCAAACCACCTTAGACCGGGGGCATCGTCACCCGATGCCCAAACCACCTTACCTGACTCCTTTCAGTGAGAAGAAGCATTGGCTCCACTTTGAGTACCTCTCAGATATTCTTGTTTAGCCCAGAGACCCAATGGAGGAGGCTCATTTCCACTGCTTGTATCCATAACCTTGTTCTTTCAGTCATGACCTAAAGCTCATGACCATAGGTGAGCAAAAGGGCATAAATTAACTGGCAAACCAAGAATCTTGATTTCTGGCACAGTTCTTTGTTCACCATGATGGTCCAATATAGCATCCACAAAACATCATACATAGCCCAATCCATTTGTGGATCTCACACTCCAACTTATCCCCATTCGTGAACAAAATCCTGAGATACTTAAAATCCTCCACTTGGGGCAATAATTTTCAACTGATCCAGAGGGGACAATCCACCTTCTTCCAACAGAGGACCATGATCTCCGATGAGGAGGTGCAAATCCTCATCCCAGTCACTTCACATTCAGCCTCAAACCTGCCCAGTGCACATCGGAGGTTGCTGCCTGATAAAGCCAACAGAATCACATCATCTGCAAAAAGCAGAGATGCAACTCCAAGGTCAACAAAATGGACACCTTCTAATCCCTGACTGTGCCTTCAAATCCTCTCCATGTATATCACAAACTGGATTGATCACAAAGGGCAGCCCTAGCAGACTCCAACAAACACTGGGAACAGGTCTGATGAAACAGGTCGACTGACCGGGGACCACAAGACCTCCACAACACTAGAGCACAACAGGGAACGGCTGAAAAACTCACAGGGGGCTGAACACACATCAGGAGGGTGATTGAGCAACCCGACCTGAGTCCAAAGCGGAGGAAGAATGAAAGTCATTCGGCAGCCGTGCAGCAAACACAAACTGGTCAAAACCCCAGACAGTGCTCCGCGAGGACCAGCATAGGCAACAGCCGGTCAGTCTGGAGAACTACATTGGGCTACAAAGGAGTCAGGGGGTCGGCCACAAGGGCCATGAAGGTCCACCGGTGAGTCGGGGGGTCGGTCTGGGAATGTACTAATGACTATGGAGGAGTCAGGGGGATGACTGAATACAGTGACAGGGGCCGAAGGAGGACCAGGGTCAGACACATTACCTGAAATAGCTGTACTGAGATGGTGAGCCCTTATGTATGTACCAGCTCGGGCCCTGCGTTCTCAGGGTGCAGGACTTCTGTGTGTTCTCAGGGTGAATAAAAAGTCTGCCGGTCACAGAGCTTTCTCCTACCGTGCCCCAGCTCTGTGGAATGATCTCCCAGCACACATTCGGCAGTCGGATACTGTGGAGAATTTTAAGTCACGTTTAAAGACTCATTTGTTTTCTCTGTTTTATCATTAGTATTATGAAGTGTTTTTATTCTTGTATTCTTTTATGGTTGTCTTTCTTTTATGGTCTTTTTTTATTGTGTTTTAAATTTTTAATTGTTTTTGTGTGAAGCGCCTTGAAACAATTTTATCGTGAATTGGCGCTATATAAATTAATAAATTTGAATTTTGAATTTGGTGGAGATTGCTGGGGGAAGCCAATTCACATGCAGGGCCGAAAATGGGGGAAACCCAATTCAGGAGGAGACACACCACATGGGGAAGCCAATGGGACAAATAACTGATTAACAAAACTCCGATAAGCCAATAGGGCAAAAGAGGGGAGGACAAACAAACAGAAGACAATGAGGGGAAAAAACAAGAAAAAATAGAACCTATAGTACAAGAAAACCAATATAATGATCTACTGTGAAGATAAACATTCCCAAATGACTCGATATCTGAACAACGAAAACAAACAGTGACCAAACATGAGGAGGAGACCTGCCCAATCATAAAAAATACAACAGACAGAAACCAATACACCACAACAGTACGAGGGCCATGGAAAACAAAAGAATGAACAAAATAACTGCATGGAGAGCAGAACTTTCCAACAAAGGAATGCAAAAGGTATAAAACAGCAGAACAGACGTAGGGGGCCATCAAAAATGGAAATACTGACAAAAGAATGCAAAAGATAAAAAAAAAACAACATAGTCCACTTAGGGGCCATCAAAAATGGGAAAACTGACAAAAGAACAGAAAGAGGGGCCAAATGAGTAATGATGTGAGGAAATAATTTGCTGTACCTTAGAACCAAAAGAAACGAAGCAACCACCGACTTGAAACCATACAAGAATCATGGCAGATAAACAAAAAGGACTACACAGGGTGAGAACAGCTTAACAAAAGGATGCAAAAAGTGAAAAAAGCAATAAGCTAACCTCAGAGGGCACTCAAAAACTGCTGACAGACTGAAAGACAAATCACCAAACCAATGAGGTGGGGTACCGAACCATTTTAACCAAAAATGCATTTCATAAGGGGGCCAAGAAAATGGAACATACTTGTAACATAGTAGACAGGAAAAAATGGCAAATAACTGGGTGTTGACAGAGATAGAAGACATAACCAGATATTTACTTAGTGCATACGGCTGTTTATCCAAATAGCACAACAGAAAGAGAAAAAAAGAAAAGATTAGCTAAGAAACAAAACAAAGAAAGACTAGCCATCCAGGAAGCTGTGACGTCTGTGATCGTCTCTGGGACTGGCACTGATGTTTGGAGCTGAGGCAGGATCTCAGGAGACATTAGCGCAGCTGAAGCTCGTGGAGAAGACTGTGCCGTGGGAGATCAAACAGGTGCCACTGAAAGACTTGGGGATGTGCGCAACTCTCCCATTCCCCCTAGCATGCGCACTGCTGAGGGCAGTGATGTGTGAGTCTCTCTGTTGAATCTGCTTACAGTTTAGAAGACGGAGTCGGCGCCAACAGATCCGGAAGCAGAGGCTTGGTGTGGCTCTCTGCTGGCTCTGCTGCTGACATAGCCGGCATAGCGGCCAGACATGGAGATGGGCATGCCATCATTGTTTCAGTTTGCTTGTGTGGGGCTAGAAGTTGTAGAGGCGTAGATACCACTGTAATTCTGCCGGCAGACCAGAAGACACGGACAGTGCCGCTGGATCGTGAGATGCGTGCACAGATGACTCTGGGGATGCTGCAGATGATTCAGGTGGCACATGTGCTGAAGAGGTCTCGGCAGATGCCGCTGGTGATTCTGGTAAGGTGAACTCTGGGCTGAGTTGCGGGGATGTGGATGCTCCTCCTTCCTCTGCCAGCAGTGCGAGGGAAGTGAGTGGCTCCACGTGATTTGAAGGCATGGATGCTAATGTTTCCAAATGCACAAATTCAACTGAGCATTGTGGCAATGTGCTTTCTCCTGATGGCTTGGCAGGCAGTTTAGGAGACCGGACTGCTTCTGGAGGTGTAACTACCGCCAAGGTGCCAGGCAACAAATGAGCTTCTGTTTGCAAGGACGTGGAGCTCAAAAAAGTTTGGTGCAGCAGCTGAGGTGCACGAAGATTGCGTGGGGCTGGCACTGGGGGTTGGTGAGGCGTGGCCGGCATTGGTGCTGCATACGGCAGCAGAGATGGTCCTGTAGGCTGATAGTGCACTGCCAGATTCCAGATTGCAGAGCGCTGTGGCACAGGTACAGGTGGAGTGAGCATGGCTGGAGTTGATTGAGACAGCTGCAGAGGCACCAGTTGCGAAAAATGTGGAGGCATGACTGCTGCGTAAGACAGGGTTATGGACCGTGGTTCTTCTGAACAAGCGGCATAAATGTCTGACTTGAACAAAAAATCAATAAGGTCCTCAATGCATGGAGGTAACTGACCCAGCTTGAATAGGGTTTTTATTTTGGCTAACTCAGGATGAGCTAACACAACCTCTGGCTTGGTGTGAAGGAGATGGTCAAGGGTGGAAAACACAAGATGCCTGCTCTGTCGACCTGGATTGTCCCAGTACTCAAAAAATAGGTCCTGAATCTTAAAAAAGAATGTTGCCATCTCTTGGAGGGCCAACTCCACTGCCTCCGAAGAATCATCATCCAAATCGACCCAATTTGAGTTGCAGTCTGAGAGAGGAGAGACAGATGGCAGGTGCATCTCTGGCTGTCTTACCCAGTCAGGGAGTCTCTCCTCAGCAAAGAGGTCATCTAGATCTGCTAGTTCAGGGAAGAATTTGTATAGCCAGGTGTTGGCTTCAACTAACTCCCACGCCTGATCCAGATAATCAAACTTCTCTCGGGGAGTGTAGGTGTTGCAAAAACAGACAAAAAAGAAGTGGATATCTGACAAAATCTCCTTAATTGTGGTCAAGTCCTGGTTTTTGACAGGATCAATGCTCCCAGGGGAGGCAGGACGTGAGTCAGCTGTGTCCCAGTTCTGGCTGGTTCGTTCTGTCATGATGTAAGTCAACGTGGCTCAGAGAGGGTGGGGACACAAAGGCAGACTCACACACAGGAGCACAGGATTGATCAAAAAAGCTTTATGTCATAAGCAGGCAGTTGTTTGGTACACAGAGTAGCAGTCAGCGTGGCAGAGGTATCAGGCAAGGGTAAGGCTGAGGCAAGGTCTAAACAGGCTGAGGAAAGAAAGACGGTAACACAGAGTTCAAAGGCTGAGACAAAACTGTGATCCAAAAATACAAAGCAAAGTCCAAAAATCAACAAGGCAATCAGGACTATGACAAAAGGCTTGGATGAGGTTTACAGAAACAACAAACCAGCAAGAAGAACCAAACACACAAGGCTTAAATAACAGAGGTGGCAATCACAGCAAACAAGGCATAGGTGTGGGGAACAAAGAGATGAAGATGAGATCAAGAGGGTGCAGTAGAGTGAACACTAAGCAGACAGAAATAAACTGAAAGGTGAATCTTAAATATAATGCAGAAGAATCTACACACTGAACGAGCAAAGAAACAAAACCAGGAAAAAAAAAGATGAGAACTGGAAAGTGATCAACAAGACAATTAAAGGCAGGGGCTGAAAGTAATATGTGACAAAATCAAAAACTAACAGAAATTACAAGCAATGACTCTAGTGGTAAAATGCAAAATAATACCAGTGACTAAAGTAATCCTAAAGTGAAAAACAAATACAGAGGATCAAATTGTAAAGCAGACACAGACAGAAAGTGACAAAGACCAAAGCAGGGGAGGACATGGGACCAGACAGGGACAGACCTGACAATGTGAATGCATAAATAATTAATTAATTTATTTATAATTTCATTGCAATGCTGCATCAAGAGTCATACAGTTATTACTTTAGAAACAATTCACAGTGACAATACATTATTTTACTGTGTTATGGAAAAGTTACAGTTAATCTGCAGTTCATGTGCAAGCTGAATCTGGAATAGTGGGTGGGGGGGTGTTTGTATGGATCAGGGAGCAAGTATGATCCCTTCTTCCACTAGCTGTAACTATATTTTTATGGTTTATGTTTGTACTGGTGTTTATTTAAAGAGTCTATACTGAGAACTTCCAACCTCCTTTGTGCCTTATCTGCTTGGTGAATCATACAATGACCAGTTTTTGCTTGGTTTTTGGAGGTTATAATAATGTTGTTTTTATCCCTGCCTATGCATTACCACATTACTTTAATACAGCAATAGAAGACCCTAGCACTGCTTCTGTTGATGCTGGAAATTAAGGTAAGAAAAGCACGAACCATAAATGAAAAAAGTTCGGGATGAACTGCTAATTCAGGAGGTGCTACAATAAAATTGTCACATGGCACCCAAAGGAGCATTAAATGTTATTATCTCAAATGATATTGTCTCAACACTAGTTAATGACAAATCCAGTGGTGGTGCTTAGGTAAAGACAAAGCCAGTGAGGTAAAGAGAAAAGTATCAGGATTAAGCTTGAGTCTGGGCTCACATCATTCTCTTCTTTCTGCTGGTTCAGCAACAGTTTGAGCAAATTAAGACTAACAGGATCATCTGTAGCCACAGAATCTTTGCAGTATTATGTGAGCAAAGATGGTCCTGACTGTCATTAGAGAATTACATTTTATGCCTTCTGCTGCCAAGGAACAACCCTCCCAAAACTAAAATCAAATTAAATCTTTTTTAATATGAAGATGACTTCCCAGAAACTGAATGCCAAGAGACTGTAATTCCCCTGCTTCTTTATACTTTTAAGCCTCTACAGCAACAATGGATTAATCCTGTAATTTGGCAAAAAAGTGCAGTGATTCAGTTTTGAAATGAGAGCTACCGCATTACCAAGAATTGTATATGTGCTATATTAAATGTGTCAATTTATATAATCAGTATGTGTTAGTGGTTATTTTATATGTGGTATCTACAGCAGAAACATGAGATTTAACACCATGAAAGCCGACTTTCCTTCTTAATATACCTGTATGTCATTTTAGACTGCCCTGTAACGTTTAGACCAAAAACAAACACAAAGGAAGATAATATTTCTAATATTTGACATTATATGGAGCAATCTGATTGTATCCGCTGTGGAGACCCCGAACACAAAATGGGAGCAGCCGAATGGACAACAACATATGGAGCAATGTCATCAGTGTTGCATTGGTTTCTACAGTGGTAAAATTAAAGGTGTAAATTCTGCTACTAGATATCAAACCTGCACTACATTTCATGATGTAAACAAAGTTTCCTTTCTTGGCCACTCCTGCACTGAACCTTCATCTTCACCTCCCAAACCACTCCATGTAGCAGAAAGTTTGACATTCAGAGACTTTTAGCGGAAAAGTCAGAAATACAGTGAATCCAGGGCCCGGTTTCATAAAGCAGTCTAATCTTGTTTATTTGACTAAACTCAATGAGTCGATTAATTTGACAGTCGTTGCACAAAGGGCTTAGTTGGTTAAAGTTTCGATTTACTCGGCTAAACTTTTTAGCCTGCTACAGAGGAAGCTAATCTTATTTTAGTCTACAAAACTTCAGTGTCTTACCTAAAAAAAGTGGCACCTGTGGGACCTTTCAGCAGGTTATCAGTGACACCGTCCACGTCACCAAGTTGATCGTGTGCCGAATCGTGAGGGATGGTAGTTCGGCACTTATGAGCGGACAGCAACAGGTACACATACAGAGACAGACACAGCCACAACATGAGTTACCATAGCAACACTGCATGCCCATATATGGGACACATATGAAACCATCTTTAAACTAAATGAAAACAATGAAATAGCACGACTGCTGACCAGTGCATTAAAAGACATACAGGCCAGGAAATGAAACAAACAACCCCACAAATCTCTTTATCAATACCCTAAATGATGTATTTTCTTCTGCGGGATGGGAGAAGACACAAAATCAATGCATCTCTATTCTTGTGGGGGCATAAATTGTCAGATTTTCATGGGTGCAGGCGGGACACATCACCGGAACAGGAGGGAGTCTAACACACACATTGCAGTTGCGACCAACCCAGAAGTAAACAAAACTCTAACGCATTGGAGACGTTTCTTGGCAACAGCACTCATGAAGCTGCTTATGGCCGTGAAAATCCTCAACTAACATGACAGCTAATCCACAAGTTTAGCCGATGATGTGAAACGGACATTAGACAGCTACGGAAGCGTATTGCATTCACTTGATAAATTTATTTTTTGGTTTATTTTTCTGAGTAATTATTTGTGTTTTCTGAGTAATTTCTTTTTTGTGTGTTTTTTGGAATAATTGTTTCTGTTTTTCTGAGTAATTTATTTTTTGGTTTGTTTTTCGGAATAATTATTTGTGTTTTTCTGAGTAATTTATTTTTGTCTGTTTTTCTGAATAATTATTTCTATTTTTCTGAATAATTTATTTTTTTGGTTTGTTTTTCTGAGTAAATTATTTTTAGGTTTGTGTTTTGTTTTTTGTTTTTCTTACAATTTTTTTCTGTTTTTTTTTTCTGTTTTTTTTTTTTTTTTTTACTATTTCTTGAGTCACCACGTAGATAGCCTGAATGCATTTCAAATACATCATCCTGTATCCATGGAGCATGCTGTATCTGTCAAACTGATCCTAGAGAAAAAACTACTATGTCTAGCAGATCTGAATGGGCTTTCCTTCTGAACAGCCGCAAAGTCCTCAGGTGCCTGCGTAGTCGACAAACTAATGATAATACCGTCTATATGACTTAAAGACAGGACAATCTCCCAGTGTCTTAAACCCAGATCAAAGTAAAACTTGATTAAATTGAACAATGTCATGTTTGTTACCAAATTGAGCTCCCACTGAATGAATTTGTCTCTCTCTAAACTCAGAAAAAAAACTGGTCTGAAAAACAGAAGAAAAAAAAAATTCAGAAAATCAGGAAAAAAAATTACTTGAAAAACCAACCATAAAATAAATTACTCTGAAAAAAAGAAAAACTCAAACAGAAATAATTATTCCCAAAAACAGACAAAAAATAAATTACTCAGAAAAACAAAAATAATTATTTTGAAAAACAGACAAAAAATAAATTACTCAGAAAAACACAAAAACAAAAATAAATTTATCAAGTGAATGCAATGCGCTTCCATAGACAGTTAATGTTGGAGAACTAACCTTAGTCGACTAAGCAAGATTAGACTGCTTTATGAAACTGGGCCCAGAAAGTATTCACAACACTTCACTTGTTCCACATTTTGTTTTGTTACAGCCTTATTCCAAAATTGATGACATGTCTTTTTTCCCCTCAAAATTCTACACACAATTCCCCATAATGACAATGTAATTTTTTTCTGATTTTTGTAAATTTATTAAAACACACACACACACACACACACACACACACACACACACACACACACACACACACACACAACATAAAACACTAAGAAATTACATGTACATAGGTATTCACACATCCTTTGCTATGAAGCTCAAAATTGACGTCAGGTGCAACCTGTTTCCACTGATCATCCCTGAGATGTTTCTATAGCTTAACTGGAGTCCACCCGCCCAGACCTGAATCGGACTGAACATCTCTGGAGAGGTCTTAAAATGGCTGTGTGAACTGATGCTCCCATCCACCCTGATGGAGCTTGAGAGGTGCTGCAAAGAAGAATGGACAAAACTGCCAAAAGATAGGTGCACCAAGCTTGTGGCATCATATTCAAGAAGACTTGAGGCTGTAATTGCTGCCAAAGGTGCATCAACAAAGTATTGAGTAAAGGGTGTAAATACTTATGTACATGTGATGTCTTAGATTTTTATTTGTAATAAATTTGCAAAAAATTAAAAAAAGAAAAAAATTCATGTTGTCATTACAAAGTGTTGTGAGTAGAATTTTGTAGGAAAAAATGAATTTATGAAGTGAAAGTGCTATGAATACTTTCTGGATGTATATTTCATACTTTTAATCTCACTGCTGTGCCTACAATACGTACATGCATGCACTTTGATCTCCATTTCACAAAATTTGATTTTCTTTGCTCTCTTAGTTCTTGATCTGGTGAGATGCAAAAGCAACAACTGGATGTTTTGTTACTATATATGGTTAATTGAGGGCATTTCTGAATGCAAATGAACATGAACATGCACAAGCATGTGCTTCAGAACATGTGGGATTTATCAACAGCTGATACTTACTGAGGACCTTTTTCTTGTACTGACACATATACTGCAGAATCTCATCTGCCATCATTTGACAGAGGAATGTGCTCAGTGCATGTCCTTTGATGTATTCTATGAGGAGGACGTGACAGTCTTGCGGGTAAGCAGTGGGCTTGAGAGCAGAGGATCCTTGGTTCAAATACCTGCCAGACCACAAAATTGCTAAGGACCCTTGGGCAAGGTCCTTAATCCCCCAGTTGCTCCCGGTTTGCACTTGAGCACCTTGAGCGGCAGCATCCTGACATTGATTCAAGGCATCAGTGTAAAGTATTTTGAGCTTTTGTTTCAGATCGGAAAGCACTATTTAAATACAGTCTATTTATTATTAGCAGTAGAAGCATTGTTGTCTTCACACCAGGTTTTTATGGAGAACATTGTACACCTACAGTATTTATTTTTATTGTCTTCTTTAAAGCTGTGTATTACGAGAAGAACCTTGATATTTCTTCAAAACAAAATCCTCTCATAAAGGCACAGTCTGGAGCACGCATTGTTCAACATATGACGAGACACGATCAATTCACTTGCACCTGCTGTAGAGTCCCGGTAATGGAGAGGGAGCACAAAGCAAAAGCCAGTGAAGCAGATAACACATGAATAAAGCAGTAAGGAGATGGATGGAGCAGGGGGCTGGAGTCCTTCCTCCTCTCTCATTTCCTTTGGAGCGGGTCGGGAGACATCCTTGGCTTTAATCAGGCTCACCTAAGCACACCTCAGCACTGCCGTGCCACGATGATGGATTGCCTGGAGAAATACCTGTAATGGCAAGCTGTCTGCTGTGCTTTGTGTTTGCCTGAGCAGGTGCTTTTGCTTACAGTGTGCCAGTAAACTAGCAACAACTCAGGCATGTGGTGTACTGTTAGCGCCGTTTTCAAAACGTTAGCCCTCTTAATTGTTTTTTCCCTGTCCCTTCATTGCTCCTAAATTAAGACTAACTGGATGGAACGCACATGGTGCAAGAGTGCAAATTTTATAACACTTTGTGTAGCAACACCTAGATATAAAACATGTTTTTTTTTTTTTTGTTTTGTTTTTTTGCTGCCTCTGGACTGACATGGTCAGGCTGATAGATGTCTCGTCATTCGTGCTTGAACAATACGTTTTGTTCTTTGAGAAGCACCAGAGGCTTTGCTTAATCTATTCCGTGCTTTTTCATTGCATTGCCTTCAAGGGCCGCGGATCCTGCTGCACGCAGAGCAGCTCTTGTAATTGCAATAAATAATGTATGATTAATATGGCTGATTAAACAGTCTAGAAATCCTCTCCCTGTGGGCAACAATACTTCTAGCAGAATAGCAAAGATTCCCTCGGAGCTTTCCACTCTTGTCACACCACTGTCTGAAAAGCTTGTAGACAGGTTCTCATGATCAAAGTACACCTCAACTCAACCCAGCTATCCATGTTCATCTTATGTTAGTGTAGACGTCTTGCAGTGTGTCACTTGATAGTTGTACAACCTGTGCAGTTTACTGGTTCTTCACTGAAACTTTTCTTGTTGACTGTCTTATTAAAAGTAATGAGGTGTGGAGGTTGTGATCTAAACATTAGGAGTAGAACAACAACAACAACAACTATTGTTCATTACTTCTGCTTGTTCATGAACAATATGACTTGAAAAGTGGAAGTATCAGAATGGGATATTGTGGAGAGGTGACCCTTGTATCAAGGAAGATGTGCAAATTTTGGATGCTACCTTGAAATATCCATTCATTGGCCAATTCTACCAAAAGACTCAATGGGTTAAAGAAAATCATTAATTACAGAGTTGAATACAAAGTTGAAAATTTGGTTTGGCTTCAGTACCTGTCACAGCTGTGGGATGAACAGGTATGATTTTAACATCCACACAGATGCTGAGAATGACAGCCTCAACACTGCATTTAATCTATTATTAGACTCAATTGGCTTTGCTCAAAATGTAAATGAGTCCACCCACCACTTTAATCATATCTTAGATCTTGTTCTGACTTATGGTATGGAAATTGAAGACTTAACAGTATTCCCTGAAAACTCCCTTCTGTCTGATCATTTCTTAATAACATTTACATTTACTCTGATGGACTACCCAGCAGTGGGGAATAAGTTTCATTACACTAGAAGTCTTTCAGAAAGCACTGTAACTAGGTTTAAGGATATGATTCCTTCTTTATGTTCTCTAATGCCATATACCAACACAGTGCAGAGTAGCTACCTAAACTCTGTAAGTGAGATAGAGTATCTCGTCAATAGTTTTACATCCTCATTGAAGACAACTTTGGATGCTGTAGCGCCTCTGAAAAAGAGAGCTTTAAATCAGAAGTGCCTGACTCCGTGGTATAACTCACAAACTCGCAGCTTAAAGCAGATAACCCGTAAGTTGGAGAGGAAATGGTGTCTCACTAATTTAGAAGATCTTCACTTAGCCTGGAAAAAGAGTCTGTTGCTCTATAAAAAAGCCCTCCGTAAAGCTAGGACATCTTACTACTCATCACTAATTGAAGAAAATAAGAACAACCCCAGGTTTCTTTTCAGCACTGTAGCCAGGCTGACAAAGAGTCAGAGCTCTATTGAGCCGAGTATTCCTTTAACTTTAACTAGTAATGACTTCATGACTTTCTTTGCTAATAAAATTTTAGCTATTAGAGAAAAAATTACTCATAACCATCCCAAAGACGTATCGTTATCTTTGGCTGCTTTCAGAGATGCCGGTATTTGGTTAGACTCTTTCTCTCAGATTGTTCTGTCTGAGTTATTTTCATTAGTTACTTCATCCAAACCATCAACATGTCTATTAGACCCCATTCCTACCAGGCTGCTCAAGGAAGCCCTACCATTATTTAATGCTTCGATCTTAAATATGATCAATCTATCTTTGTTAGTTGGCTGTGTACCACAGGCTTTTAAGGTGGCAGTAATTAAACCATTACTTAAAAAGCCATCACTTGACCCAGCTATCTTAGCTAATTATAGGCCAATCTCCAACCTTCCTTTTCTCTCAAAAATTCTTGAAAGGGTAGTTGTAAAACAGCAAACTGATCATCTGCAGAGGAATGGTCTATTTGAAGAGTTTCAGTCAGGTTTTAGAATTCATCATAGTACAGAAACAGCATTAGTGAAGGTTACAAATGATCTTCTTATGGCCTCAGACAGTGGACTCATCTCTGTGCTTGTTCTGTTAGACCTCAGTGCTGCTTTTGATACTGTTGACCATAAAATTTTATTACAGAGATTAGAGCATGCCATAGGTATTAAAGGCACTGCGCTGCGGTGGTTTGAATCATATTTATCTAATAGATTACAATTTGTTCATGTAAATGGGGAATCTTCTTCACAGACTAAGGTTAATTATGGAGTTCCACAAGGTTCTGTGCTAGGACCAATTTTATTCACTTTATACATGCTTCCCTTAGGCAGTATTATTAGACGGCATTGCTTAAATTTTCATTGTTACGCAGATGATACCCAGCTTTATCTATCCATGAAGCCAGAGGACACACACCAATTAGCTAAACTGCAGGATTGTCTTACAGACATAAAGACATGGATGACCTCTAATTTCCTGCTTTTAAACTCAGATAAAACTGAAGTTATTGTACTTGGCCCCACAAATCTTAGAAACATGGTGTCTAACCAGATCCTTACTCTGGATGGCATTACCCTGACCTCTAGTAATACTGTGAGAAATCTTGGAGTCATTTTTGATCAGGATATGTCATTCAAAGCGCATATTAAACAAATATGTAGGACTGCTTTTTTGCATTTATGCAATATCTCTAAAATTAGAAAGGTCTTGTCTCAGAGTGATGCTGAAAAACTAATTCATGCATTTATTTCCTCTAGGCTGGACTATTGTAATTCATTATTATCAGGTTGTCCTAAAAGTTCCCTGAAAAGCCTTCAGTTAATTCAAAATGCTGCAGCTAGAGTACTAACGGGGACTAGAAGGAGAGAGCATATCTCACCCATATTGGCCTCTCTTCATTGGCTTCCTGTTAATTCTAGAATAGAATTTAAAATTCTTCTTCTTACTTATAAGGTTTTGAATAATCAGGTCCCATCTTATCTTAGGGACCTCATAGTACCATATCACCCCAATAGAGGGCTTCGCTCTCAGACTGCAGGCTTACTTGTAGTTCCTAGGGTTTGTAAGAGTAGAATGGGAGGCAGAGCCTTCAGCTTTCAGGCTCCTCTCCTGTGGAACCAGCTCCCAATTCAGATCAGGGAGACAGACACCCTCTCTACTTTTAAGATTAGGCTTAAAACTTTCCTTTTTGCTAAAGCTTATAGTTAGGGCTGGATCAGGTGACCCTGAACCATCCCTTAGTTATGCTGCTTTAGACTTAGACTGCTGGGGGGTTCCCATGATGCACTGTGTTTCTTTCTCTTTTTGCTCTGTATGCACCACTCTGCATTTAATCATTAGTGATCGATCTCTGCTCCCCTCCACAGCATGTCTTTTTCCTGGTTCTCTCCCTCAGCCCCAACCAGTCCCAGCAGAAGACTGCCCCTCCCTGAGCCTGGTTCTGCTGGAGGTTTCTTCCTGTTAAAAGGGAGTTTTTCCTTCCCACTGTCACCAAGTGCTTGCTCACAGGGGGTCGTTTTGACCGTTGGGGTTTTTCCGTAATTACTGTATGGCTTTGCCTTACAATATAAAGCGCCTTGGGGCTGATTGATTGATTCTCTACCCAGTTTGGAACCAGCAACACATCATCATTATTCACCTTGATAGAAAATTTGACTGAAGATTGTTTTTCTTTCTTTCAGCTCTGAGATGTATTATATTCCCCTTTGGTATCAGAAACAAAGTATAAAGAGTACATTTCATGCCCGTTGTGGCTGATGGACATAACAGTAAAACGTTCTTGCTGGGTAGCGCCTTTAAATGTCAGGTTCCTGTGGAGTTGAGACCAGGTCACGAGCTTTGACCCTGGACAGGTCCCTGATGTATGAGGAGAAAATGCCATTACAAACTGAACTGCTTCTGAAGAACGAGCTCCGTCCCTGCACTTTGGCTAATATACCTGATGGGGCCGCTACCACATGCGGTCAACCGAGAGAGTATTTCTAATTTAACTGCCAGTGTCTTTGACAGACACTGACGTTTGGTGGACAGAGGTCCTTAAACACTATTACAGGGTTTTGGGGGAAATAGAAGTCATTTAAGTTAATGCCTGGCAGAGGCACTCACAGAATCCAATGAAGCAGATGGTTACAGCCTGTCCATTAAAATGTGCAAAAGAACATTTGAAGTACACTTGCTAAATGCAGCTTTCCAGAGAACTGATCAGAGAGCTCAAAATGTGAGAAGAGCTGCACTGCTTCTTTGCACAGCCTTGGTGTCCTCAAAGCTACGAAAGTGAATTTAAGAACTAATTTCACACCAAAATCAAGACAATGTGACCTGCAGTTCCTGTGGTGCTTCATGACATCCAGAAAAACACATGTGGATGGATGAACCAAGCCCCAACCTCTGCTGCTGAATAATGAAGTCAAAGTGGAAGTGCAAACTCTTGCAGTTCCTTGAATGGCTGGTTTTAAAAAAATGAGTCACACCTCGTAGAGCCCCATGTTAAATTGCTCAAATTTAAAGCAGAAATAAATGTTTACACAATGCAGTCTCACAACGAAGTCATTATATTTTGAAGCAAAAGGTTCGTTTTGACTGAACAACAACATGCGACAAGTTGGGTAGCCTCTTTGCATCATTATGCGATGTGCAGGGAAACGTTAACCCTTATGCCTGGGTCCCACCGAATAATGAAGGATGAAGAAGGAGCCACACATGGGTGTGTCAGCGATTATTCGAAGAATGACACGTTTTCATCTATCACGTATCTGTTATGAAGGTGCCTCTATGTGCCTCTCTGTACCCCGCATGTGACACACCCAAAACATAGAGGTATGTTCCGGGATGACAAGAAAGTGAATCAGACACTTCTGTGTGCTGCCAGAGAGAAATGATGTTGGTGTCAAAAAAACTAATCTCCCCGCTCATCACTAAATGATGCAATGGGACTTCCTAAGTCATCACATAGTGATACAAAGGGGCACTGACCAAACATAAAAATGTGACATGTTGGAAGTAAGAATGTCTTACAGTGTATATATATATATATATATATATACATATATATCAATCAATCAATCATTTTTATTTATATAGCGCCAAATCACAACAAACAGTTGCCCCAAGGCGCTTTATATTGTAAGGCAAGGCCATACAATAATTATGTAAAAACCCCAACGGTCAAAACGACCCCCTGTGAGTAAGCACTTGGCGACAGTGGGAAGGAAAAACTCCCTTTTAACAGGAAGAAACCTCCAGCAGAACCAGGCTCAGGGAGGGGCAGTCTTCTGCTAGGACTGGTTGGGGCTGAGGGAGAGAACCAGGAAAAAGACATGCTGTGGAGGGGAGCAGAGATCAATCACTAATGATTAAATGCAGAGTGGTGCATACAGAGCAGATCATTTGTAACCTTCACTGATGATGAATTCTAAAACCTGACTGAAACTCTTCAAATAGACCATTCCTCTGCAGATGAACAGTTTGCTGTTTTACAACTACCCTTTCAAGAATTTTTGAGAGAAAAGGAAGGTTGGAGATTGGCCTATAATTAGCTAAGATAGCTGGATCAAGTGATGGCTTTTTAAGTAATGGTTTAATTACTGCCACCTTAAAAGCCTGTGGTACATAGCCAACTAATAAAGATAGATTGATCATATTTAAGATCGAAGCATTAAATAATGGTAGGGCTTCCTTGAGCAGCCTGGTAGGAATGGGGTCTAATAGACATGTTGATGGTTTGGATGAAGTAACTAATGAAAATAACTCAGACAGAACAATCGGAGAGAAAGAGTCTAACCAAATACTGGCATCACTGAAAGCAGCCAAAGATAACGATACGTCTTTGGGATGGTTATGAGTAATTTTTTCTCTAATAGTTAAAATTTTATTAGCAAAGAAAGTCATGAAGTCATTACTAGTTAAAGTTAAAGGAATACTCGGCTCAATAGAGCTCTGACTCTTTGTCAGCCTGGCTACAGTGCTGAAAAGAAACCTGGGGTTGTTCTTATTTTCTTCAATTAGTGATGAGTAGTAAGATGTCCTAGCTTTACAGAGGGCTTTTTTATAGAGCAACAGACTCTTTTCCAGGCTAAGTGAAGATCTTCTAAATTAGTGAGACGCCATTTCCTCTCCAACTTATGGGTTATCTGCTTTAAGCTGCGAGTTTGTGAGTTATACCACGGAGTCAGGCACTTCTGATTTAAAGCTCTCGTTTTCAGAGGAGCTACAGCATCCAAAGTTGTCTTCAATGAGGATGTAAAACTATTGACGAGATACTCTATCTCACTTACAGAGTTTAGGTAGCTACTCTGCACTGTGTTGGTATATGGCATTAGAGAACATAAAGAAGGAATCATATCCTTATACCTAGTTACAGTGCTTTCTGAAAGACTTCTAGTGTAATGAAACTTATTCCCCACTGCTGGGTAGTCCATCAGAGTAAATGTAAATGTTATTAAGAAATGATCAGACAGAAGGGAGTTTTCAGGGAATACTGTTAAGTCTTCAATTTCCATACCATAAGTCAGAACAAGATCTAAGATATGATTAAAGTGGTGGGTGGACTCATTTACATTTTGAGCAAAGCCAATTGAGTCTAATAATAGATTAAATGCAGTGTTGAGGCTGTCATTCTCAGCATCTGTGTGGATGTTAAAATCACCCACTATAATTATCTTATCTGAGCTAAGCACTAAGTCAGACAAAAGGTCTGAAAATTCACAGAGAAACTCACAGTAACGACCAGGTGGACGATAGATAATAACAAATAAAACTGGTTTTTGGGACTTCCAATTTGGATGGACAAGACTAAGAGTCAAGCTTTCAAATGAATTAAAGCTCTGTCTGGGTTTTTGATTAATTAATAAGCTGGAATGGAAGATTGCTGCTAATCCTCCGCCTCGGCCCGTGCTACAAGCATTCTGGCAGTTAGTGTGACTCGGGGGTGTTGACTCATTTAAACTAACATATTCATCCTGCTGTAACCAGGTTTCGGTAAGGCAGAATAAATCAATATGTTGATCAATTATTATATAATTTACTAACAGGGACTTAGAAGAGAGAGACCTAATGTTTAATAGACCGCATTTAACTGTTTTAGTCTGTGGTGCAGTTGAAGGTGCTATATTATTTTTTCTTTTAGAATTTTTATGCTTAAATAGATTTTTACTGGTTATTGGTAGTCTGGGAGCAGGCACCGTCTCTACGGGGATGGGGTAATGAGGGGATGGCGGGGGAGAGAAGCTGCAGAGAGGTGTGTAAGACTACAACTGCCGCTTCCTGGTCCCAACCCTGGATAGTCACGGTTTGGAGGATTTAAGAAAATTGGCCAGATTTCTAGAAATGAGAGCTGCTCCATCCAAAGTGGGATGGATGCCGTCTCTCCTAACAAGACCAGGTTTTCCCCAGAAGCTTTGCCAATTATCTATGAAGCCCACCTCATTTTTTGGACACCACTCAGACAGCCAGCAATTCAAGGAGAACATGCGGCTAAACATGTCACTCCCGGTCCGATTGGGGAGGGGCCCAGAGAAAACTACAGAGTCCAACATTGTTTTTGCAAAGTTACACACCGATTCAATGTTAATTTTAGTGACCTCCGATTGGCGTAACCGGGTGTCATTACTGCCGACGTGAATTACAATCTTACCAAATTTACGCTTAGCCTTAGCCAGCAGTTTCAAATTTCCTTCAATGTCGCCTGCTCTGGCCCCCAGAAGACAATTGACTATGGTTGCTGGTGTCGCTAACTTCACATTTCTCAAAACAGAGTCGCCAATAACCAGAGTTTGATCCTCGGCGGATGTGTCGTCGAGTGGGGAAAAACGGTTAGAAATGTGAACGGGTTGGCGGTGTACACGGGGCTTCTGTTTAGAACTACGCTTCCTCCTCACAGTCACCCAGTCGGCCTGCTTTCCCGGCTGCTCGGGATCTGCCAGAGGGGAACTAACGGCGGCTAAGCTACCTTGGTCCGCACCGACTACAGGGGCCTGGCTAGCTGTAGAATTTTCCATGGTGCGGAGCCGAGTCTCCAATTCGCCCAGCCTGGCCTCCAAAGCTACGAATAAGCTACACTTATTACAAGTACCATTACTGCTAAAGGAGGCCGAGGAATAACTAAACATTTCACACCCAGAGCAGAAAAGTGCGGGAGAGACAGGAGAAGCCGCCATGCTAAACCGGCTAAGAGCTAGTAGCTGCGCTAAGCTAGCAGATGTAACACAGTGGTAAACATACCACTGTCCCAGCTTTTTTGAAACGTGTTGCAGGCATCCATTTCAAAATGAGCAAATATTTGCACAAAAACAATAAAGTCTATCAGTTTGAACATTAAATATTTTGTCTTTGTGGTGTATTCAATTGAATATAGGTTGAAGAGGATTTGCAAATCATTGTATTCTGTTTTTATTTACATTTTACACAACGTTCCAACTTCATTGGAATTGGGGTTGTACTACTAAGGCCTATATAGGCCGTGAAGCCCATTACTATGGTGTTTATCTCCAGTTATAGTGTGAAGATCAGACCCAGTTGTCTGGACAGTTTTAATGAAAATCAATTCAAAATCTCTGATGACAAAGTTGGAGGAGGTTGGGTTATCGCCCCTTTTTGTCTGTTGGTGAACAGCCTGGAGCCCACAATTTTTCATACATCAATGTGAAATTTTTTAGCGAAGATTCATATCATGATAGGCAAGAACTGATTAAATGTTCAAGGTCAAAGATCAAAGTCAGGAAAAATCTATCTTTAACATTGAACAAATTTCCAAAAATTCATAATTCAGTTAAAAAAGGTCAAATTTCTTTCATATTTGGGAGCGTTATGTAGGTTGGCATCCTTTATCGACTGACAAAGTTTGATCCTGATCTGATCCCGATTACAGATTTTGTGGCCATTTAAATGTAACATTGAAAACCCCATTTAATGTATATTTTACATTATATCCTAATCAATAATGCCCCAATCACTCTCATATTTGAATGTGAGGTGCAGACTGGCACTCACTATCGCCTGACAAAGTTTGATCTGGATCTGATGCGGATTGTAGATTTTGTGGACATTTGAATTTAATATTGAAAAGCCCTTTGTTGGGGAAAGTGTAATGCACGGACCCACAACAGGGGGCGTAAATGAACGGTCAATAGATATTCCAATAAATACAATTTATTGCGGCAAATGTGCACAACAGGTCGAATACTGCTTTTAGACAGTCAATCACAAGATACAATAAGTGACGTGTGGGCAGGCCTGAGGGTAGGAGACGCCTATCCAGAGAAGAGCCGGGGCCCACAAGGTTCCGCCGCCAACGAAGACCTGCAGTATACCGAAGCCGCCAAGTCCTGAGTCCCCAGGTGGCCTCAGCTTCAGCTGTCACATCTGGTACTGCTGGCAGGAACAAAAACAGGTTAATGGTGGGTGTGTGGACACCCAGTAAGCAGTCAGCAAAAAAGTCACCAGTCCTTCCTGAGGGAATAATCCACCACACCCAGGAAACAGGAAACGCTAAGTACGTGCAGCACCAGCTCCTTCCAACTTCTACCACCCTGCTCCAAGCTGTGAGTATACAAGGTTAAACACTGCCAAACTTAGAAACAGGAATATGTGCGAACGGCACAGTAATGGCTGAGAAGTTTACCTGTGAGGCAAGCTGATATCTCGGCAGAGATGTGGTGTCTCCTCCAGGCTTTTATGGTGCAGATGATGATGATTGCTGACAGCTGTCAGTCCTGGCTCCTGGATGGTAACTGCGCCCTCTGGTGCCTGAAACCCGACAACAGGCAGGGCGCCCTCTGGCGTTGGCCAGCAGTACCTCCTCTTCGGGCGGCCCACACAACAGGACCCCCCCCTCAACGGGCGCATCCTGGCGCCCGACCAGG
This sequence comes from Thalassophryne amazonica, assembly GCF_902500255.1. Classification (NCBI taxonomy): domain Eukaryota; kingdom Metazoa; phylum Chordata; class Actinopteri; order Batrachoidiformes; family Batrachoididae; genus Thalassophryne; species Thalassophryne amazonica. Next base: position 101,648,782 of record NC_047107.1, read on the forward strand.
CTTGTCGGGGTGTCGTTGGTAGAACTCGGCCAGGAGGGCCGGATCCAGGATGAAGCTCCTCTTCACCCAGGAGCGTTCTTCAGGTCCGTAACCCTCCCAGTCCACCAGATACTGAAGACCCTGACCCCTCCGGCGAACATGCAGGAGCCTGCGGACTGTCCACGCAGGCTCGCCATCAATGATGCGGGCAGGAGGCGGCGCTGGTCCGGGGGTGCAAAGGTCCGAGGTGTGGTATGGTTTGAGTTTGGAGACATGGAAAACTGGATGGATCCGCAGTGAAGCTGGGAGTTTCAGCTTCACTGCGGCTGGACTCATGATTTTGGTGATCTTAAACGGTCCGATATACCTGTCCATCAGTTTTTGTGACTCCGTGTTGTTTGGGATGTTCTTCGTTGACAGCCAGACCTCCTGCCCGGGCTGATATTCTGGGGCCGGGGCGCGTCGGCGGTCTGCATGGCTCTTCGCCCTCATCCGGGCTTTCAGCAGGGCAGAGCGGGCTGTTTGCCACACCCGACGGCACCTCCTGAGGTGGGCCTGGACCGAGGGAACCCAGACCTCTCCCTCCACAGCTGGAAACAATGGGGGCTGGTACCCCAAACACGCTTCAAATGGGGAGAGGCCGGTAGCAGACGAAATTTGACTGTTATGAGCATACTCGATCCAGGCCAGATGTTGACTCTAGGCCGTCAGGTGTGCGGAGGTCATACAACGTAGGGCCTGTTCCAGCTCCTGATTAGCCCGCTCTGCTTGTCAGTTGGTCTGTGGGTGGTACCAGGACGAAAGGCTCACGGTGGCCCCCACTTCCCTACAGAAACTCCTCCAGATTTGCGAGGAGAACTGGGGACCACGATCCGAGACGATGTTCACAGGGATACCATGCAGACGTATGACGTGGTGAACCAGGAGGTCTGCTGTCTCCTGGGCCGTAGGGAGCTTCAGGAGGGCCACGAAGTGGGCCGCCTTGGAGAACCGGTCCACTATCATCAGGATGGTTGTCATTCCCTGGGACGCAGGGAGACCCGAGACGAAGTCCAGGCTGATGTGGGACCAGGGGCGACGAGGCACTGGCAGCGGCTGGAGGAGTCCCTTTTCTGGTTGGTGGACTGCCTTGCCCCTGGCACAGGTGGTACAGGCCCGGACATACTCCCGGATGTCGGCTTCCAAGGATGCCCACCAGAACCGCTGCCGGACAACTGCCACGGTCCTTCGCACCCCTGGATGGCAGGTGAGCTTAGAACCATGACAGAAGTCCAAAACTGCAGTTCTAGCGTCTGGTGGGACGTACAAACGGTTTGATGGTCCACCGACAGGGTCCGGGTGACGCGTCAGGGCCTCCCTGACGATGTTCTCCACGTCCCACGTCAGTGTGGCGACGATAGTGGACTCCGGGATGATGTTTTCTGGTGGATCCGACAGCTCCGTTTTGACTTCTTCTTCATGCACCCGGGACAGTGCATCTGACCGCTGGTTCTTATTCCCAGGCCGATAGGTGATCTTGAAGTCAAAACATCCCAAAAATAGAGACCAGTGGGCTTGCCTGGGGTTCAGACGCTTAGCGGTCCGAATATACTCCAGGTTCCGATGGTCAGTGAAAACCGTGAATGGAACCACAGCTCCCTCCAACAAGTCAATCAATCAATCAATCAATTTTTTTATATAGCGCCAAATCACAACAAACAGTTGCCCCAAGGCGCTTTATATTGTAAGGCAAGGCCATACAATAATTATGTAAAACCCCAACGGTCAAAACGACCCCCTGTGAGCAAGCACTTGGCTACAGTGGGAAGGAAAAACTCCCTTTTAACAGGAAGAAACCTCCAGCAGAACCAGGCTCAGGGAGGGGGGGGTCTCCACTCCTCCAGGGCCTCCTTCACCGCCAGGAGCTCCCAATTGCCGACGTCATAATTCCGCTCTGCTGGGGTCAACCTGCGGGAGAAATAGGCACGGGGTGGAGAACCTTATCAGACTCCCCGCTCTGGGACAGCACAGCTCCTATCCCTGAGTCAGAGGCATCTACCTCCACAACAAACTGGCAGCTAGGATCGGGCTGCACCAGAACTGGCCCAGTAGAGAACCGGCGTTTCAACTCCCTAAACGCGGCTTCGCACCGATCCGACCAGGTGAAGGGGACTTTTGGGGAGGTCAGAACTGTAAGGGGACCAACAACCTGACTATAGCCCTTGACCTCCGATAGAAATTAGCGAAGCCGAGGAACTGTTGCAGCTTCCTACGGCTTGCCGGTTGGGGCCAATCTCTCACCGCTGCTACCTTGGCCGGATCAGGGGCGACGGAGTTGGAGGAGATGATGAACCCCAAGAAGGACAAAGAAGTACGGTGGAACTCGCACTTCTTGCCCTTCACAAACAGCCGGTTCTCCAACAACCGCTGCAGGACCTGACGTACATGCTGCACATGAGTCTCAGGATCCGGGGAGAAGATGAGGATATTGTCTAGGTATACGAAGACGAATCGATGCAGGAAATCTCGCAAGACATCGTTTACCAATGCTTGGAACGTCGCGGGGGCGTTAGTGAGGCCGAACGTCATGACCAGGTACTCAAAGTGACCTAATGGGGTGTTAAATGCCGTCTTCCATTCGTCTCCCTTCCGGATCTGAACCAGGTGATATGCATTCCTAAGATCCAATTTCGTAAATATTTTGGCACCATGCAGGGGCGTGAACACTGAATCCAATAGGGGCAACGGGTATCGGTTGCGAACTGTGATCTCGTTCAGCCCCCTAAAATCAATGCATGGACAGAGTCCGCCGTCCTTCTTGCCCACAAAAAAGAAGCCAGCACCTAACGAGGAGGAAGAGTTCCGGATCAACCCGGCATGTAGGTCTCCATCGATTCGCGCTCGGGGTGTGAGAGGTTGTACAGTTTGCTGGACGGAAACTCAGCGCCCGGGATCAAATCAATGGCACAATCATACGGTCAATGCAGGGGGAGCGTGAGTGCCAGATCTTTGCTAAAAACGTCAGCAAGATCGTGGTACTCCTCCGGCACCGCCGTGAGATTGGGAGGGACTCGAACCTCCTCTTTAGCAGTCACACTGGGTGGGACCGAGGATCTTAAACACTCCCGGTGGCAGGTTTCGCTCCATTGAGCCACAACCCCAGATGGCCAATCGATCCGGGGATTGTGCTTACTAATCCATGGATAGCCCAAAATAACTCTGGAGGTAGAAGGTGTTACAAAGAACACGATCTCCTCCCTGTGGGTTCCAGACACAACCAGTGTTAAGGGCTGTGTCTGGTGTGTTATTAATGGAAGAAGGGTGCCATCTAGTGCCCGTACCCTCACTGGTGAAGGAAGGGCCACTAGAGGGAGCCCTACCTCCTTAGCCCATCTGCTATCTAGCAGATTCCCTTCTGACCCCGTGTCGATTAGTGCTGGGGCTTGAAGGGTTAAATCCTCACAGAAGATCATAACTGGGATTCGTGCGGATTTTCATGCATTACCCGCGTGTGTGTTATGGCCCACCCTTAGCCCAGTCTCTAAGGGCGAGCATTGGTGTTTAACCGCTTGGGGCATTGTTTCTGCAAATGCTCGTTTTGAGACGCAGAAAAAGCACTCTCCACGGGCCAGCCTCCTCAGTCTGTTTTCTAATTTTATTTTGGCCCTGCTCGTGTCCATAGCTTTGTCAGCAGGGGGAGCTGTCGTCACACGGAGCATTCTGGCTCTGGAGCATGGGGAAGGCGGGGCTGCTTCGGACCAGGAAGGGAGAGGGGCGGCGCGTGCCCGGCCACGTCCTTCGTCTCGCTCCTGTCGACGCTCTTCCAATCGGTTGTCTAAACGTATGACTAAAACAATAAGCCCGTCTAAATCCCGCGGCTCATCTCTACCCACCAGGTGCTCCTTCAGGACTGAAGACAGTCCATTTATGAAGGCGGCGCAGAGCACTACCGCATTCCAGCCGGCCCTCGCGGCCGCGACGCGGAAGTCGACTGCATACTCTGCAGCGCTTCGACGCCCCTGTTGAATGGACAGCAGCAAAGTGGAAGCAGATTCACCTCGATTAGGATGATCAAACACTTGTCTGAATTCAATCAATCAATCAATCAATTTTTTTATATAGCGCTAAATCACAACAAACAGTTGCCCCAAGGTGCTTTATATTGTAAGGCAAGGCCATACAATAATTATGTAAAACCCCAACGGTCAAAACGACCCCCTGTGAGCAAGCACTTGGCTACAGTGGGAAGGAAAAACTCCCTTTTAACAGGAAGAAACCTCCAGCAGAACCAGGCTCAGGGAGGGGCAGTCTTCTGCTGGGACTGGTTGGGGCTGAGGGAGAGAACCAGGAAAAAGACATGCTGTGGAGGGGAGCAGAGATCGATCACTAATGATTAAATGCAGAGTGGTGCATACAGAGCAAAAAGAGAAAGAAACAGTGCATCATGGGAACCCCCCAGCAGTCTACGTCTATAGCAGCATAACTAAGGGATGGTTCAGGGTCACCTGATCCAGCCCTAACTATAAGCTTTAGCAAAAAGGAAAGTTTTAAGCCTAATCTTAAAAGTAGAGAGGGTGTCTGTCTCCCTGATCTGAATTGGGAGCTGGTTCCACAGGAGAGGAGCCTGAAAGCTGAAGGCTCTGCCTCCCATTCTACTCTTACAAACCCTAGGAACTACAAGTAAGCCTGCAGTCTGAGAGTGAAGCGCTCTATTGGGGTGATATGGTACTACGAGGTCCCTAAGATAAGATGGGACCTGATTATCAAAACCTTATAAGTAAGAAGAAGAATTTTAAATTATATTCTAGAATTAACAGGAAGCCAATGAAGAGAGGCCAATATGGGTGAGATATGCTCTCTCCTTCTAGTCCCCGTCAGTACTCTAGCTGCAGCATTTTGAATTAACTGAAGGCTTTTTAGGGAACTTTTAGGACAACCTGATAATAATGAATTACAATATTCCAACCTAGAGGAAATAAATGCATGAATTAGTTTTTCAGCATCACTCTGAGACAAGACCTTTCTGATTTTAGAGATATTGCGTAAATGCAAAAAAGCAGTCCTACATATTTGTTTAATATGCGCTTTGAATGACATTTCCTCTCCAACTTACGGGTTATCTGCTTTAAACTACGAGTTTGTGAGTTATACCACGGAGTCAGGCACTTCTGATTTAAAGCTCTCTTTTTCAGAGGAGCTACAGCATCCAAAGTTGTCTTCAATGAGGATGTAAAACTATTGACGAGATACTCTATCTCCCTTACAGAGTTTAGGTAGCTACTCTGCACTGTGTTGGTATATGGCATTAGAGAACATAAAGAAGGAATCATATCCTTAAACCTAGTTACAGCGCTTTCTGAAAGACTTCTAGTGTAATGAAACTTATTCCCCACTGCTGGGTAGTCCATCAGAGTAAATGTAAATGTTATTAAGAAATGATCAGACAGAAGGGAGTGCACCTTGCGTCTCCATTGACTGTTCAACGGGTGGGTTGTGCCCCTCGGGATCCATGACGTTTGCCGAGATATCCTGTTGGGGAAAGTGTAATGCACGGACCCACAACAGGGGGCGTAAATGAACGGTCAATAGATATTCCAATAAATACAATTGTACAATACAAATGTGCACAACAGGTCGAATACTGCTTTTAGACAGTCAATCACAAGATACAATAAGTGACGTGTGGGCAGGCCCGAGGGTAGGAGACACCTATCCAGAGAAGAGCTGGGGCCCACAAGGTTCCGCCGCCAACGAAGACCTGCAGTATACCGAAGCCGCCAAGTCCCGAGTCCCCAGGTGGCCTCTGCTTCAGCTGTCAGATCCGGTACTGCTGGCAGGAACAAAAACAGGTTAATGGTGGGTGTGTGAACACCCAGTAAGCAGTCAGCAAAAAAGTCACCAGTCCTTCCTGAGGGAATAATCCACCACACCCAGGAAACAGGAAACGCTAAGTACGTGCATCACCAGTAGTATACTTAGGTGAGAAATGAGGAGTAGGAAACGCCGACTCCTTCCAACTTCTACCACCCAGCTCCAGGCTGCGAGTATACAAGGTTAAACACTGCCAAACTTAGAAACAGGAATATGTGTGAACGGCACAGTAATAGCTGAGAAGTTTACCTGTGAGGTAAGCTGATATCTCGGCAGAGATGTGGTGTCTCCTCCAGGCTTTTATGGTGCAGATGATGATGATTGCTGACAGCTGTCAGTCCTGGCTCCTGGATGGTAACTGCGCCCTCTGGTGCCTGAAACCCGACAACAGGCAGGGCGCCCTCTGGCGTTGGCCAGCAGTACCTCCTCTTCGGGCGGCCCACAAAACACCCTTTCAATGTACATTTTGCATTATATCTCAAACAAAAGTGCCTCAATCACTCTCATTTGTGACAGTGACCAAGTTTGATCTGCATCTGATCCATATTGTGGATTTAGCAGATATTTGATTTTAACATTGAAAACTCCTTTGATCTATATTTTGTATTATATTTTACCTTATGAAAAGTCACTTCGAACAGCCCTTTGACCTTGAATTTTTTTTTACAAGGTAAAAATTTGTAATATTGGAAACTAGTGTTGGCGGAGGTTTGTGCATTGCGAGTGCGGCGCTCTCGTTACTGTTTTTTTTAAATCCTCCAGTTTATCCTTGGTGGATAGATCAAATCATTATTGCATCATCGCTCTGCACATGAACAAGTACAACACATGAACTATGTACTTTGAAATTCCTGCACACTGGTTCACAAAAACTTCAAAGTTTCAGAAAAATCCTCATTTGCCCATCACTTCCCAGGAGGTATATGTAAAAAATAAAGCAGGAAAAAAAGTAATTACCAATAATTACCTTTAATGATGCACATAGGCACTGAAAAGTTCACTGGCCCTCGAAAGCACAATGTCTTGACAGCAGGTTGATGCTTTTTGGTCCTATATTAATATTAATAATATATCCCTCTATCCGCAGTTTACTTTCTAAAATAGAAATTGTCACTGTCACTGATGTTACTCCTCTAAAATAGCTGACCTGCTATATTTCCATGACCATACATGAAATGTGCAGTGACCGCTGCAAAATAAAGTAATCTGCCATGTTTCCTAGAAATGTGTGTGATTATTCTGCCATTATTAAAATTATAGGTTCTATTTAAAGCTTTCTAAGTCTGAAGTTATTATTCTTGTAAGAAATAGTGGTTTAGTCAGTGAGGTTTGAAACAGCAATTTAAAAACTGGTTTCCGTGAACAGAATGATTGGCTTTCACCAATTTGTTTCTGACAGCCCGTGGAGCCTCAATAGTTTGATTTGACTCAGTCATGCTGAAGTAACTGAGTTCCAGTGAAGCATGCTTTATAACACCAACACATGCTTGTTTATTAAGTGAAATTGGCCGCAAATCTCTTTCAACGTTGATGTAAAAAAGATAAAATGCTGCATACATTACAATATGAAATATCAGTACATCTTACAGCTTGGTGATTTTCAATTTCAATTTATTTTCATTTATATAGTGCCAAATCACAACTGAGTTGCCTCAGGGTGCTTCACACACCATGCACACCTCCCATACCCAGCCCCAGTCCAAAGAACCTGACATCCTTCTGATCAGATCTCCAGGTACCTTACTAACCCCCAGAGTAGCAGTGGTAAGGAAAAACTCCCTCTGAGGAAGAAACCTCAAGCAGACCAGACTCAAAGGGGTGACCCTCTGCTTAGGTCATGCTCCAGACACAAATTACAGAACAATTCACAAAACGAATATACAGGAAATGCTGTTGGTGCACAGGACAGGAGGGTTTCCAGCACAAATACCACACCCATCTCTGGATGGAGCTGCACCTTAAACAGAGAGAAAAAACAGAATCAGGCATCAGAAAGACAAGAAATACAGTATAATTTGCCAGCATTAAACAACAAGAAAAACAGGAAATACTAAGGTGATCGGCAGCCACTACTCAGACTCGGACTGGATGTTTTTGCCCAGATGCTGCACAGCCTCCTTCCAGAGGGAAGGGGTGTGAACAGACTGTGCACAGGACGGGTGGAGTCTCAGAGGATGCAGGTGGTTCTGTCTCTACATCTGGAGATGTTGATGTCCTCAATGGGCGGTAAGCTGCATCCGATGGTCCTCTGTGCAGACTTCACCACCCTCTGCAGCGCCTTCTTCTCCGCCACCATGCAGCCACCATACCACACAGGGAGGCAGCAGGACAGGACACTCTCCACTGCCCAGGTGTAGAAGGCCCTGAGAATGTCTGTGTTCAGTCCGGCCCTTCATAATTTCCTCAAAAAATAGAGGCGTTGGTGACAGCCTTGGTGTTGGTGTGCCAGCTGAGAGTGTTGGAGAAGTGGACTCCAAGGTACCTGATGGAGGAGACGATCTCCACTGCTGCTCCATTGATGTAGAGGGGGGATGGGGTGGTGGGGGCTGACCTGCAGAAGTCAACAACTATCTACTTGGTCTTCTGGGTGGTAAGGATGAGGTTGTTGTCTCCACACCACCGTGTCAGGTTCTCCACTTTTCGCCTGTATGCTGCCTCATCCCCTTGGCTGATGAGCCTGATCACTGCTGTGTTGTCTGCAAACTTAACAACAAGATTACTTTCGTGCTGGGCTCTGCAGTCGAAGGTCATCAATGTGTACAGCCGTGGACTGAGCACACAACCCTGGGGTGAGCCAGTGTTCAGGATGATGGTGGAGGATGAGGTGGTGTTGATCCTGACACTCTGTGGCATCCCAGTCAGAAAGTCCAGGATCCAGTTGCACAGTGCTGAGGGGGCTCCTAGTTCAGCCAGCTTGGACACCAGTTTCTGCGGGATGATGGTGTTAAACGCAGAAGTGAAGTCCAGGAACAGCAGCCTTGCATAGGAGTCCTTGTTTTCTGTGTGGGAGAGGGCCTGATGCACCACAGTGGAGATGGCATCAGCTGTCAACCAGTTTTGCCTGTACGTGTACTAGTGCTCATCTACAGTCACATCGATAGTGATCGATGCACAGGGATGATCTTTGATGTCTTGAGGCATGGCAGAACTCTGGCCTGGGACAGAGAGTGAATATGATTGAATTGAATATATCTGCCAGAACCTAGGACAGCTGGTGTGCACAGTCTTTCAGGACCCTCCCTGGTAGTCTGTCAGGGCCCGGGGCCTTTCGGGGGTTGATCCTCTGCAGCATGTTCCTAGCCTTAAGCTTCAATACAAGCCCTTAACATCACTACAAGACCCAGAATTTAGGTAAAGTTGAGGCTGCAGCATGCTCCATTTCCTAATAAAATGAATTAAAAGAGTGAAAAAACGTAGAACTATACTATACCAGTATGCTAGCCATAAGAAAGGGAAAATAAGTGCATCTTAAGTCTGGACTTGAAAGTCTCCACAGAATCTGACTGTTTTATTGACGCAGGGAGATCATTCCACAGAACAGGGGCATGATACGAGAAAGCTCTATGACCCGCAAACTAATTATTCACCCTAGGGACACAAAGTCGTCCTGCACCCTGAGAACAGGGATGCCAAAATGGGTGTGATGTGGTCAAACTTTCTGCTTCGTGTCAAGAGTCTGGCTGCAGCATTGTGAACCAATTGGAGAGTCCTAATGCTGGACTGCGGTAAACCAGAAAATAGAACATTGCAGTAGTCCAATCTAGAAGAGATAAATACATAGATCAGGGTCTCAGCATCAGCCATAGACAGGACAGGATGAATCGTCGCTATATTTCGCAGGTGGAAGAAAGCAGTCCTCGTAATATTTCTAATGTGGAGGTCAAAGGACAACGTAGGATCAAAAATTACCCCAAGGTTTCTCACTTTGTCAGTGTGATGTGTGACACACGAGCCTAGGCTAAGCGTTAGCTGGTCAAATTAATGCTGATGTCTCACTAGACCAAGAACCATCATTTCAGTCTTATCAGAGTTTAAAAGTAGGAAGTTGCTAGACATCCAACTTTTCACTGATGCAAGGCGATCTCTTTAGGATTTTATTTGGAAGAGATTACCAGAAGTTATCAGTATGTATAACTGAGTATCATAGCATAGCAGTGAAAGGTAATCCCAAAAGGTGATATGGCAAAATAAATAAATAAATAAATAAATATTTTAGCTCATGAAAAGCCACTTCTCACAGGACTTTGACCTTGAAGGGACCAAGAGTGGAGGTGCACGGCTCAAAAACCAAGTCAATATAAAAAATAAATAAAGCCAGCAACACTCATAACAGTTTGCTTTTCTAACCAGTTTGGACAAGATCAATTTAAGGTGGAAGCCAAATCCACACATGTTCAAATATCGATTCTGCTCAGAATAAACTGATAATTAAAAAAAAAACAAAATGAAAAGAAAAAAGGTGGTTTACAGCTTTGCATCCTGCACCCTCTGTGACACCCATCGGAGTGAGTTTGCTGTTAGTCAAAAATGACTCACTTTATCTCTGTGGCATTTAAATCACATTTATTGTCAGTTCACTTCCCTGAGTCACTGGAATTCCTCTTCCCAAAATGATTCATCATCATTATTCTGAATTGCTTCTATCACTGTTTTGCCACTGGCAAATTTAATGATGTGGCTCCTATCATATTTTTGCAGTGCAGTCAAGAGTGAAATTTGAATATAGACGTGAACCCGGAGCGCACCGCTGGGGTTCACCTGCATTTATTACCACCACAGATGAAGTGAAATGATCTACTGCCACTCCTTTTTCTCTCCAATTAAGAAATCCAGTCACGCAAAATGTGCCGGCTGGTTTTCTGTCACACAGAGAAGGCTACAGATCAGCTGGTGGTTGTGCTGATTGGAGAAATCGGATGCATGCGTTTGACCCTGTATCCAGTCTCATCTTGTGTTTCTGTCAAAGACACTTGGAAAAAAAATGGCTGTTAAAGCAAAATGCTGACATATGCCATTGCACAAATAAGCAGAATCTCATTCTTCATTCTTTAGATATGCTGCAGCATTTATTCATCCACTATATTTCTGGTATCAGCACTGAAGACACATTCTTCAAATACATTCATATTTTGTTTTTTCACAGCACTGATGCACAGCGTTTCACCCTTAAAAATACAATTTATCAACACATCTGTTTCCACTGCTGACATGATGGTTGGATGTTGCCTGCAGCTCTCAGATGTTGGTGATTTTATCAAATTTGCAATAAGACAGCATTTTCACCTTTCAAATATTTACATGCTGAATGAATTCCTGACATTTTAAATCAATTCCACGACAAAACAGTTGGATCATCAGTCACATTTATTATCTCACTGTTGTTCTCGCTGCCATGTAAAAAAGACTGGTGAGGAATATAATCATTTCACGAAACATTTAACACCATACAGCGCATGTAGAAAGTATTCACAGCACTTCACTGTTTCTGCATTTTGTTGTTATAAGAGGAATAAGGCTCTAGCCTTATTCCAAAATGGAAACCAAAATTCTGGTGACTGGACATGATTTGGAAAGGCACACACCTGTCTGCATGTAAGGTCCTACAGTTGACAGTACGTTAGAGCAAAAACCAAACATGAAGTCAAAGGAATTGTCTGTAGACCTTCGAGACAGGATTGTATCAAGGCACAAATCTGGGGAAGGGTACAGGAACTTTTCTTCTGCTTTGAAGGTCCCATTGAGCACAGTGGCTTCCATCATCCATAAATGGAAGTTCAGATCCACCAGGACTCTTCCTAGAGGTGGCTGCCTGTCTAAACTGAGCAATCTGGGAAGAAGGGCATTAGTCAGGGAGGTGACCAAGAACCCAATGGTCACCTTTAGTCACTCTGTCAGAGCACCAGAATTCCTCTGTGGAGAGAGGAGAACCTTCCAGAAGAACAACCATCTCTGCAGCAATCCACCAGTTAGGCCTGTATGGTTGAGTGGCCAGACGGAAGCTACTCCTTAGTAAAAGGCACATATTTGCCAAAAGGCACCTGAAAGACTCTCAGACCATAAGAAACTAAACTCCCTGGTCTGATGAAACAAAGATTGAACTCTGTGGTGTGAATGCCAGGTGTCATGTTTGGAGTAAACCAGGCACCATCCCTACAGTGAAGCATGCTGGAGGCAGCATCATGCTGTGGGGATGTTTTTCAGTGGCAGGAACTGGGAGACTAGTCAGGATTGAGGGAAAGATGAATGCAGCAATGTACAGAGACATCCTGGATGAAAACCTGCTCCAGAGCGCTCTTGAGTTCAGACTGGGGTGACGGTTCATCTTTGAACAGGACAGTGACCCTAAGCACACAGTCAAGATATCAAAGGCTTCAGGATGACTCTGTGAATGTGCTGTGCACCAACGCTCCCCATCCAACGTGATGGAGCTTGAGAGGTGCTGCAAAGAGGAATGGGCAAAACTGCCCAAAGATACATGCACCAAGCTTGTTGCATCATATTCAAGAAGTCTTGATGCTGTAATTGCTTTCAAAGGTGCATCAGCAAAATATTGAGAAAAGGGTGTGAATACTTATGTATGCATGATTTCTTAGTTGTTTTTTTTTATTATTATTTTTAATCAATTTGAAAAAATAAAAAAAAAAAATCCTTTTCAGGTTGTCATTACGGGGTGTTGTGAGTAGAATTTTGAAGGGAAAATGAATTTACTCCATTTTGAATAAGGCTGTAACATAACATCATAAGGAAAAAGTGAAGTGCTGTGAATACTTTCCGGATGCAGCATACCTCCAAGTCCCTTGGACTCAAACTGAACAAACAGACACCACCCATCAGACAACATTATTTGAGCAATGCACAAAAATTGTTTTCACAACCTAGGGTCAGGTACATAAGTAGTTGGACAATGATAACATGTGAAGAGTGGCTCAATTTACCTTTTCTATGTGTATCTTCTGTCATCCAAAAGCAGCTGGGTAATGATGCAAACATGTGACTATGGTGTAAATTCCTTCTGCTTCTACAAAATGCCAAGATATGGCAACAGGCCCTGACCACATGCCATTTTAAGACTGACATGCCCATCACCATACTGACACAAGATGAGTTCCGGGTATGAAAAACATACCTGTGTTGGGTGGAAACTACAAACAACACTTGCATTGCATTGTTTGGTGCTTTATGCTGGGTAAACGTTTAAACCTTTCTACCAGTGAGCCCCATTAACTCACGCATGCGTAAGCTGTGATTCGCCTTTAGTCATGCTCAAGTTTTGGACCCCAAAAATGCAGACCACCTATAAAAATCAATTTTGATTTGACCATTTTTTGGGAGGGATCGTCAGTGCAGACCATTCTCCGGCTGCTGCAGGTCATTGATGACAGCGGATGATTCTGTGTGGATGTGACGCTTTAGATCTTGCTCATTGAGGCAAAACTGGGGAATTTGTTGCCAAAAAGCAGATTTGTCAAACAAGAGATTGTTTTCACATGACCCTGAGCAACATGACATGAAACAGTCCCACTCTGAAAGTACTTGAACAATAAGTCTAGTTAATTTATTTTTTTAAGATACGCTGAATGATTTGACATTAAAAGATAAATAGAAGAAAGTTTTGAACATGCTCAAAACTTTGTGATGGAACCCAAACCCCTTGATGTCTGATGGGGGAGAGTTGCACTCAGTCGACACACCTGGACACAGTCCTGACCAGATTTCCTATTGAATCATTTTAAATTTGTGCCAGGTTGTGTCAACTGAGGATGACTTTTAACACCTGTTCTCCACTGTAACTGTTAGCAGTTAATATTAGCATTCAGTAACATGACGGCATGTTAGACACCAGTAGCTGGCATGTTTGCTGCTCAGAAGAGCATTGATTTCTTTATTTTTCAGGACATTCCCAATTGTTGAATTATCTCTGCCCTGAACCGAACGTTTTCCCTTCTTTGGTCAGCTTCAAAACAGCTTGTTGTTCTTCCATCAACAGCTCTGTGGTTTACATGTTGGCTTGTCCTTTAAAACAGTAACTCAGTACTCACAGCTGTTGAATGTGTTTGAAAATTCCATTTAACCGAACACATCTGGGCCACATGAACCACCTGTCAGTCACATCTCTCAAAAATTTCCCTTAAACTTGGGTGGTTTGATACAGCACAAGTTATGTTCTGTGTTGTTTGATATATCTAGATGTAAATAGTAGGAAATGGAAGCTGACAGTCTAAGATGTCTTCTCATATTCAGCTTTTGATCTTCAGTCGATTGGGAGGGGAGGTACTTGGCCTTGTTGTTCCACTGCTTTCAGAGGGGACTGAATATCCATGTTAAAATGAAAGAGAAAAAGACGGAAAAATGGAGAGAGAGTGGTTCATACAGACAATAATTTACATATTTCAATAATGTATCAAGTTCTCCACAAAAAGATGTCCCCAATACTCCACTCTAAAATGTTACATCATACTAACATTGCAGTTAAAATGTGGAATGATATAATAATCATCCAGCTTTTTCCAGCTTAAATCATAGACGATATAATACTCTACATATTCTCACAAATTGTTTTGTGTAATAACTAACAAAAAGTTATGCATGATATTTCATGCATATTCCTATGAATATCCATGCACATGTTTAACTGGTATTTCACAGTAAGTGTTCTGAGCCTAGATTTAAAGTTGTGGTTAGAATAGCCATAATAACAAGAGGAGGCCATATGATCACAGCCCTCTGGCTCAAGATTACGTGATTTATATATGAATTATTGTGCCTTACTTTTTACAAGGAACGCTTCTTGGGAACAGGTTGTAATACTTGATGTGGCGTAGAGAAAAACTACCTATCTGTATCAGCAGCCTGTGTCCTATTTTCACAAAACAAAAGAACAGAATATTGCAAGAGGATACGTGGTTTGAGTACAAGTAAAAAAAGTGCTCATGTCCCATAAAATTTTGTACGATTACTACTAGTACTACTAATAATAACAACAATATCTTCATTATTTGTATTGCCCCATAGTAAAACACACAGTTCAAGCATAATTAAAGAGAATTCAGAGAATTCATTGCAAAGTTACAGTGCCAGTCTATATTATAACAGCCAAGTGTCATTTGCTGTTTGGCCTGCTTATGTATTTTGGGTTAAGGATGAACACTCCAAAAACGGAAAGTTGATCGGACTAATATTTTTTTTGGAGAAATCAGTGATATGAGCTAACAACAGTTAACAATGGACATTGTGCTGCAATGCACCATGGGAATTTGGGTTTTTGGTGTTTATATGATGTTATTGTGGTTCATGTTAGTTTAACAGTGTTGTTAGTGTTATTGATTTTTTTGTGTATGTTTTTCTACTTCATTTGGTCAGTTTAGTCAGTTTAGTTAAGTGTCATGTTTCCTGCCCATTTATTTCTTTGAATCACATTTATTTGACTGTTGTTGCCATTACCGTATTTTCCGGACTATAAGTCGCACTTTTTTTACATGTTTTGGCCGGGGGTGCGACCTATACTCCGGTGCGACTTATAAATGAAAAATATACCGGTAGGATCTCAATTAATTTACTGTAACAAAACAATTTTACGTGACAGAGTCGATCTATGTTTTAAAATGGCCACCGGAAAAGGAAATGCAATGCATCATGGGCACTGTAGTATGACGGCCATCCTATAGTTCACGCTGGTCGCGATAACCAATCAGAGAACAGAACGTTGGACGCGTATTCCTCACCTCACCCACAGCGTGTGAAGCTGACGAACACGGTGCTTGCTGTTATTCCGGCATGGCGAACAGAACAGCTTCAACCCTTGGATATCAATGTGAGCAGAGTGTTTAAGTTGACGCTGAGAGCTGCGTGGGAGCACCGGGTGAGCGACGGCGGAGGATTAGCGTGTGCACTTGGAAGGAGCTGGCGTCGATGATTGTGAAAAGCGTTTGAAGCAGATGAACATGGTGTTTATTCCGGGACGGCTAACAAGACAGCTTCAACCCTTGGATATCAGTGTGAGCAGAGTTGACGCTGAGAGCTGCATGGGAGCACTGAGCGACGGCGGAGGATTAGCGTCTGCACTTGGAAGGAGCTGGATCGACACCGCTGGGTGGTGAGCTGCGCAGGTAGGCGCTGCATGGTTCGGCTCGCAATGTGGTCCGCAAAATACAAACATATCTGTAGGTAAAATGCAGCTCACGAGAGGGCACTCGAGGCTTGTGTGACTGTTCCTGCGACTTCTGACTACCATAGAAAAATAAAAATTTTAACGTTACTGATAACTTAACAAGACAACGGAGAAGGCCTGAAAAAATGCCACCAAAAAGAAAATCATACTCTGCAGATTACAAGTTGCGACTGGTGAAATATGCATCCGAAAACAGTAGCCGTCACAATATTATCATCTGAACTTTTCATGTTAACATACCTGTATGTCCATGGGACATATAGTCCAGTGGACCTTATTTATGGTTTATTTTTCTTTATAATGGATAAAGTGGCTGGTGCGACTTATACTCCGGTGCGACTTATTTATGGTTTATTTTTCTTTATAATGGATAAAGTGGCTGGTGCGACTTATACTCCGGTGCGACTTATAGTCCGGAAAATACGGTAAGTTGTGAACGCCGGTGTTCCAAACCATTTCAATAAATATTTTTTGAAATTCATATCCTGAGCAAAAACCTATGTTGACGTTTGGTACAAGGCATTGCCTTATTTATATTAAGTTATTAAGTTCAATAAATACAAAAAAGGTAATAGGAAGGTGTTACTTCTAAAAATTACTCCTAAAATTGAACTCGTCTTCCTGATGTGTGTGTGTGTGTTTTTGTTTGTGTGTGAAGGATGTTCACAGGTTGGGATCATGGTGTTCCACTGCACAGCACAGGCTGAACATCAAGGCATCAAGGAGATTAAGCTCAGAAGATGATACTTTGGAATAACTATTTTTATCCTTTTCTAAGCTCCACGTTGCAGTTTAAAATAAACACCGCTACCGGCTGAGCACTGGCACACTTCCATAAAAACAAACCAACAACAACAACAACAAAAAAAAACTTTTCTCAGCGAGCAGCTGTACTTGTCACCTCTGACACTTCTACTGGATGAGTGCATTATTACCTCTCACAAAACCAAAAATAAAGTTGCTTTGGAAAGTGCCGAATGTTGTCACCATAACATCAAACCATGTCAGAAGTCAAAGAAACAGCAGCACTCTCGTCCCAGTGATTGACCCTACGTCTTCCCTCACCTCCCAAATCAACGTTGTGAACCCCTAATGAGGCAGACTGTGGCCTTAAGGCAAAAAGGAGCCAATCGTGATGTGTTCCTCTCCACGGGAGTAGAACTGCACGCTGGCTGCGGTGCTTGTTAAGGCCCAGCTACTGGGATCATCCTGGGAGCAGCACACACACATCAGCTGCTCAAATCAACACCGTGCACAGCACCATTAGACGGCAGCAAATATAAAATTCTCTTATTGGGTAGCAGTGATTTATTGCTTTTTTTTTATTGATTAATCTATTCTTATGCCCCACACTGAGTGAATCCCTGACACTTAGTATTTAGTATTGGACCTGTCACTCAATGTGCCCATCATCAATTTCCAGCATTTGCCAATATGTTGCAAATCATTGGTGCGAGTGCAAACCCCCTCCTCTTCTGCAGAGTTAACAACATCAGATCTGTACTGAAGGATGAGCAGCTCCCACTGAACTCATACGGTACAGCCCCACTCACAGCTTCACGGTGGAGTGGAACAGGCTCACGCCTCCTATGTGCCTTCAAGCAACCTGAAGCTGAAATTCCATGTTTTCTTTTGAAGAAAATGCTTCTCTGTGCCATTCCACCAGGAACCTGAAAAACCGGTGATGTGACAGACAAAAGCTGTGTTGTGCACAGTTTCTCCAGTCACAGCCACAGAAGCTGAAATTGCCTTCAGAGTTGTCATTGTAGTTTTTTGGCAGCTTCCCTCATTAGTCATGCTCTTGTACGGTTGCTCAGTTTTTGAGAACTACCTACTGCAGTCAGATTTACTATACAGTAAAATACTGTTTGCATTTCTTAATGGTTGATGTTGGTGACATCTGAGACATATTCTGTGACTTGGAAAATGTTGATGGGTCCATTTCTTGACTTATCTGGAAAAAAAAACCTGGCTGTAAAAGTGATTATTTATATTAACAATAATTTTTATGTTTAGTTTGACCAGTTATTTATGGCCTCTAAAAATGAAGGGGCTGTGTATAATAATGGCTACACTTATTTAATGGTTATGTAATTGTTTTTGAACTCTTTAATTTAAGGTGATACTCTAACAATTACATCTTGATTCGATCATTTCAACTCTACTGCGGTGCTTTCAAGGTTGGGTAGGATTACTTTGAAAGAATACATGTGGATTACATGTATGTATGTACATACATTTGGATTACTTGTAATCTGATTACTTTTGGATTACATTTCAAAGTAATCCTACCCAACCTTGGGTGCTTTATATCACTGTCCAAATACTTACACCCCAACCTATCAGCATACTGACTGTGGGTTAGTAATCCAACATCTGTCTCTACAGACCCAACTGCTCTGACTACTAGGTTCTCAAAAATGGAATGTCAGTGTACAAAAGAGACGAGTGAGGGAAACGATCATGATCCTCCTCACTCGGGGGAGGAGGAGTAACAGGAAGACAGAGGACGGGAAGGAGAAGAACAGTAGTAGCCAGTAAACCAGTAACAATCAGTATGTCTGGTATTTATATCTATACTGGCAAATTGTTTTTTTTTTTTTTTGTTTTTTTACTTTCTCTTGTAATGCTCTGTGTGCTTCTTACCCTGTGTGCTGCTACACAATGCTGCTGGAACCTTAATGTCCCTGAAGGAGCCTTCCCAAGGGAGAAACTGTACATATTCCAATGTTTGTCTGATCACCAGTCACATCTTCATGGTGGACTGAAACTGAAAAGGATTTTAATACATCAAACTGGATCAAATGTAATCTCAAGTCTGCCATGTGACGTTTGGCAAACTGTACCTGAAATTTCACACGGAGGTGAATTAGGGAGAAATCAGGGTATATCTGACTGGGCCACAACAGCTTGCAACCAGCATCCGCAAGGGATTTCATAAAATGTTGTGCAACTTTTGTGGGGTCTTCACCATCCCCTTGTGTGAGTTGCAGGGCGCTGCTCGCACATCGCTTTAATTTTGAATAGTTCAAAAAAATTGGTGAGACAAAGTGTCTCGCCAGATAGTCACACAAAAGCATCACAAACCCTTCTGAATGTAGTCTCCGCGAGTAATAACGTGCATAACATGAGACAGCTTGTGAGGAGGTGATGACACACTTTTCCTTTTATATGATTAGAGAGGAATGGCACTTCTGGAAGTGGCTGAGCAAGTACAGCAGCCTGTGGTGCCGGCCTGGCCATGCACGCATCATGCTGGACCTCATCTGTGTGGGGGATGAGGGCGACACCAATGTACTTGCTTCTGTATTTTACTTTATTTTTGTTGAGGACCACAAAATAAAATACCTTTTACACTTTACCGTGTTATTCTTGGCAATTTTATATACTGTATTGTTGAGATGCAGTGGGCTGTCACTGCTGGACAATGTACCTGCCATCTTAGTAGAGAAGCTTGAATCTTCGACTGGACTGGGTTGCTTGACGTGAGGACGTTTCGCTTCAAATCACAGAAGCTTCCTCAGCTAAAATTCTTGCTCTGGTAGTCTGACTTCTGTCTTGACTCTTGTAGAGAAGAATAAAACAGAAGCCAACAAAAGCTGGAGTTTTTAACCTAACCAGACCCCACCTACCGAGAGGCAGACTGCTATAGGCTAGTGACTAAACAATAGCTCTAATTAGCACCTATTGTGCTCTAGTTAGCACTCTCCTAATGACAGGACGGAAGCCTCCCCTGATGGCTCCCTTGACGACTCTCCTGATGATGTGAATGTCTCATTACCATGAACAAAAGACTGAAACTGCTTTGACCTGAGTACCACATTGTAAACAGGGGACAAAGCGTGTCTGAGACCCGCTCCACGGTTAAGGCTGGGTTTCAACTGTTTTACAAAGAACGCTTCCTTGACACCTCTCTCAAACCATTTCTTTGTAAAACAGTTGAAACCCAGCCTTAACCGTGGAGCGGGTCTCAGACACACTTTGTCCCCTGTTTACAATGTGGTACTCAGGTCAAAGCAGTTTCAGTCTTTTGTTCATGGTAATGAGTCATTCACGTCATCAGGAGAGAGTCGTCAAGGGAGCCATCAGGGGAGGCTTCCGTCCTGTCATTAGGAGAGTGCTAACTAGAGCACAATAGGTGCTAATTAGAGCTATTGTTTAGTCACTAGCCTATAGCAGTCTGCCTCTCGGTAGGTGGGGTCTGGTTAGGTTAAAAAACTCCAGCTTTTGTTGGCTTCTGGTTTATTCTTCTCTACAAGAGTCAAGACAGAAGTCAGACTACCAGAGCAAGAATTTTAGCTGAGGAAGCTTCTGTGATTTGAAGCGAAACGTTCTCACGTCAAGCAACCCAGTCCAGTTGAAGATTCAAGCTTCTCTACTATGGAAACCACCTGGACAACTGAGAGCCTACACAGTACCTGCCATCTGTGAGTACACTTTCATCCACTCTGGATGGCCATTCTTTTCTTCCCTTTATTCTTGCTCCTTCTCTTAAAAAATCTTATTATTTACTTATTTATTTTATTTTATTTTATTATTATTTACAATGCTTTTTCATCCATGTCTACATTCATAGGGAATTTCTGCAGCATCTTTTCACATAATAACAGCATGGTTGGTTGGATTTATTTGGTAGAACTCATACTTATATACATAATACATTAAAGTGTAAAAAAACCCCACTTATTTCCAATGTGGTCCTCAAAGTATCATAGCAGGCCACAGCTATCCTTAGTACGTGAGCTCCTGAGCACCTGAAGAGTCGTGCCATCCAGTGGAGAGGTGTTGTGTTCTGTGAGATTGACAGGTGTAAAGAATCAGTGGCCTAAAGCAGCCAAATGTCTCAGTAATGAGAGAAATCAGTGCTCTTGTGTAGAAAAGAGAGTATCAGTGCCACAGTTCCGGGCATGGCTGTGTGTTTCTCTCCTCTCATCATGTTGCTTTCATCTTTCTCTGTATCTCATGTTTTTCAATCTTTTTCTGTACAAGTGTGTTGGCCATATGGTCATGGCCCTCAAGAGTTCCTCCCTGTTGGACATCATTTAATCCGTACACCTACTCTCCATCAGTGCACCATTTACACCATATCTTCACTGAGTCTTGACTAACTCTTCACTGAATTAATTGTGTTGCCAGCCCGGTATTTATACCCTTGGCCGCTCTTTGTGAGCTACAGGTCTGAAGATGTTTGTTCTCTGGCTCAGTGCAGTGGTTCCCAGACTTTTCTGCAGGCCTCCCCTTTTGCAGATAAGAGCATTTTCGAGTCCCCCCCCACCACCACCACCACCATCACACCCATACTTTTGCTTCCAAACTCCATCACATGATTATCATCAGTGTTGCCACATACAGCAGATGATTTCCAGCACAAAAGCTGTTAAAAAGTCCCAAAACACACAAAACTACATACGGTGCATCAGGAAAGTATTCACAGTGCTTCACTTTTACCACATTTTGTTATGTTACAACCTTATTCCAAAATGGAGTAAATTAATTTTTTTCCCTCAAAATTGTACTCACTACACCCCATAATGACAAAATGAAGTGTTTTTTTTATTTTTTGCAAATTTATTAAAAATAAAAAAAACTAAGAAATCTCATGCACATAAGTATTCAAACCCTTTGCTCAATACTTTGTTGATGCACCTTTGCCAGCAATTACGAACTCAAGTCTTCTTGAATATGATGCCACAAGCTTGGTGCACATATCTTTGGGCAGTTTTGCTCATTCCTCTTTGCAACACCTCTCAATCTCCATCAGGTTGGATGGGGAGCATTGGTGCACAGCCATTTTGGCAGCTTCTCCAGGGTTTACAATGCCTCTCGGCCATTGACCAATGGGGCAGGCTCCAGCCCTTAATTGACCATTAATTGGTTCTTAATCTCCTTAATTGGGATTAGCCAGTTTAGATAATGAATGAATGAATGATGTTCTCTCACTATGCAACTGGCATGCCTCTCCAAGGATTCTTCAAAGAGACCAAGTGCCAAAGACATCCTAGTGCTGCCTTAAACACGGTGATCGTCCAGATCTCACACCAACACAGTAAGACAGGAAGCACCAGGATCCTCAAGACTTGGACAATCAGTCTCCTGCACAGGTAACAACATGAGGTGTGAGATCCATAAGCTATTCCTAGTCACTCAAAATGTATGTGTATTTTATGTTAATACTCTGTGTTTGCTTATAACTTGACATCAATCAATCAATCAATTTTTTTTATATAGCGCCAAATCACAAATCACGGTCCGATTGGGGAGGGGCCCAGAGAAAACTACAGAGTCCGACATTGTTTTTGCAAAGTTACACACCGATTTAATGTTAATTTTAGTGACCTCCGATTGGCGTAACCGGGTGTCATTACTGCCGACGTGAATTACAATCTTACCAAATTTACGCTTAGCCTTAGCCAGCAGTTTCAAATTTCCTTCAATGTCGCCTGCTCTGGCCCCCGGAAGACAATTGACTATGGTTGCTGGTGTCGCTAACGTCACATTTCTCAAAACAGAGTCGCCAATAACCAGAGTTTGATCCTCGGCGGGTGTGTCGTCGAGTGGGGAAAAACGGTTAGAGATGTGAACGGGTTGGCGGTGTACACGGGGCTTCTGTTTAAGGCTACGCTTCCTCCTCACAGTCACCCAGTCAGCCTGCTTTCCCGGCTGCTCGGGATCTGCCAGGGGGGAACTAACGGCGGCTAAGCTACCTTGGTCCGCACCAACTACAGGGGCCTGGCTAACTGTAGAATTTTCCACGGTGCGGAGCCGAGTCTCCAATTCGCCCAGCCTGGCCTCCAAAGCTACGAATAAGCTACACTTATTACAAGTACCGTTACTGCTAAAGGAGGCCGAGGAATAACTAAACATTTCACACCCAGAGCAGAAAAGTGCGGGAGAGACAGGAGAAGCCGCCATGCTAAATCGGCTAAGAGCTAGTAGCTACGCTAAGCTAGCGGATTCCTAAAAACATGCAAAGTGAATAATGTGTAAATAATTTAGAGGTGATTCAGCAGAAGGAGTGCTTTAGTTAAGGCACATAAAGATTACACTGGGAAACAAATCGTAATCTAGATAACTAGATCAATCTAACTGCGCAGATTAAACAGCTAACAGATACAGCAAAACACCGCTGTGCTCCGGAACAGGAAGTGATACAATACCGCAGTGAGAGCCAACCACCAGTAGAGGCAAGCAAGAGCAAGAAGTCAGAGTAACCTCTATATTAACATCAGACAGTAAATATAAAATTAAAGCAAGAATCTGCAGCACACTTGTGAAATATGTAGACACCCACGAATGAGCGCTGAGATTGATGAGGAATAATGAGAGCCTGGTGTGCTGTCTTTAGAAGTCAGATCTCACACTATACAGCCACAAAGACCGGGGCCTTCAATTCTGAAGTCGCAAACCCTGAGGCTATTCAATGTTTCAAAGCCACTTATCATCTTGTCCTGTGTGATAGATGTCTCTACAAGGCTGCATGATGTATGTACCCACAACAGACTATTAAAATCTCCCAGCAGCAACTTTTAGCTGTCCTTCTCTACACAGCATCTGAAATGTAGCATGACCTTTCTGGTCCCATCAGACCGTCAGGCTGCCTCCTTCATGTTGCTGGGTCCAGCGTGGGCTGACAGAATTCAAAAGGTGGAACCAAATCAGAGTCGTAAAGCTACTTACAGCACATCTTCCCCCTTGACACTTTCAATTTCCACAACTATCTATACAGACCTCAGTATAAAACACTACTTAGCGAAGGTCTTCTGACACTGAATTATGCATTCACTCATCTTAAATAACTTGTGGTGCTGATGATACAATTTGCTGGCAGCCTAATGATAGAATAACACTTTATCTCAGTGTCACAGGACCAAAGGGCACATGGGAAAGCAATTCAGTGAATCTGAATTCAACATCGCACATGACAAGAAAGATCTTATGTCTAATGCATGACACTGTTGACCCTGTTTTGCAGACATTAGTAAGCAATCATTCATACCCAGTGGTTATGCAAGATCATTTGGCAGAAAAAGCTCCATTCTTTAAATGGACTGCATTTCTATAGCAAACACTCAAAGCACTTTACAATGATGCCTCACTTTCACCCATTCACAAACAAGGTAAGCATGCTGCCATGTGAGGTGCTCAACTGCCTATCAGGAGCTATTTGGAGTTTATGTAATTCTATTTCAACAATCCCAGATAAGCGGTTGAAGATGTGTGTATATATGTATAGAGCGCCAAATAACAGCAAAGCTGCCTCAAGGTATTTCACACAAGTAAGGTCTAATCTGGTAGTGTCCAAAGTGTTCCAGAAAGGGCCAAGAGGGTGCAGGTTTTCTTTGCAGCCACTGACTGATTTCACTTATGAACTCATCCCATCACCTGCTGGAGTCAGTGGCTGCAAAAAAAAACCCTGCACCCTCTTGGCCCTTTCTGGAATACTTTGGACACCACTGGGTTCAACTTTTACCAACCCCTAGAGCAAGCACACAAGTGACAGTGGTAAGGAAAAGCTCCCTCTGATAATCTTGAGGAAGAAACCTCAAGCAGACCAGACTCAAAGGGGTGACCCCCTTTTAATTATTTAAAAATCATACAGTGTGATTTTCTGATTTTTTTTTTTTAGATTCTGTCTCTCACAGTTGAAGTGTACCTACGATAAAAAAAATTACAGACCTCTATAGGTGGGAAAACTTGTAAAATCGACAGTGGATGAAGTACTTATTTGCCTCACTGTACATCCATTCCTGTATTTAAAGACATAAGTAATTAGACTGTGGCACATTTCTTCTTAAATTTTATTTTGTCTCTACATCACCACAATGGAGTGTAAATAAAACAATCAAGCTGTGCTTGTAGTGTAGACTTTAATCTTAAAATAATGGGGCTTGAAAAAAAAGACAAAAATAAAATATACATTAACCATTGAGGGATTACAGCCATTTTTAAATACAAAATCCCTCTATTTTCAAAGGTCATATGTAATTGGACAAACTAAATATGAAAAGAACTCAGTCTTACATAGGTCCATTCCATAGTCCACCCATTTACAGCTGGTTGGACTGAGACAATGCAGATGAAATGGCTTGTCCAAGGACACAGGCAGGTAGCATGACCAGTAATCTAACCCCACTTGACATATTGGTAGCCCGACTCCTGTCCCCCATTGAGGTACCTGCTCTCTTAATCAAATCAAATCAAAATCAAATCAATTTTATTTATATAGCGCCAAATCACAACAAACAGTTGCCCCAAGGCGCTTTATATTGTAAGGGAAGGCCATACAATAATTACGGAAAAACCCCAACGGTCAAAACGACCCCGTGTGAGCAAGCACTTGGCAACAGTGGGAAAGATAAACTCCCTTTTAACAGGAAAAAACCTCCAGCAGAACCAGGCTCAGGGAGGGCCAGTCCTCTATGGGTGAGATATGCTCTCTCCTTCTAGTCCCTGTTAGTACTCTAGCTGCAGCATTTTGAATTAACTGAAGGCTTTCAGGGAACTTTTAGGACAATCAATCAATCAATCAACTTTTTTCTTATATAGCGCCAAATCACAACAAACAGTTGCCCAAAGGCGCTCCATATTGTAAGGCAAGGCCATACAATAATTATGAAAAACCCCAACGGTCAAAACGACCCCCTATGAGCAAGCACTTGGCCACAGTGGGAAGGAAAAACTCCCTTTTAACAGGAAGAAACCTCCAGCAGAACCAGGCTCAGGGAGGGGCAGTCTTCTGCTGAGACTGGTTGGGGCTGAGGGAAAGAACCAGGAAAAAGACATGCCGAGAAGGGGGGCAGAGATCGATCACTAATGATTAAATGCAGAGTGATGCATACGGAGCAAAAAGAGAAAGAAACAGTGCATCATGGGAACCCCCCCACACTCTACGTCTAAAGCAACATAACCAAGGGATGGTCCAGGGTCACCCGATCCAGCCCTAACTATAAGCCTTAGCGAAAAGGAAAGTTTTAAGCCTAATCTTAAAAGTAGAGAGGGTATCTGTCTCCCTGATCTGAATTGGGAGCTGGTTCCACAGGAGAGGAGCCTGAAAGCTGAAGGCTCTGCCTCCCATTCTACTCTTACGAACCCTAGGAACTACAAGTAAGCCCGCAGTCTGAGAGCGAAGCGCTCTAATGGGGTAATATGGTACTACGAGGTCCCTAAGATAAGATGGGACCTGATTATTCAAAACCTTATAAGTAAGAAGAAGAATTTTAAATTCTATTCTAGAATTAACAGGAAGCCAATGAAGAGAGGCCAACACGGGTGAGATATGCTCTCTCCTGCTAGTCCCCATCAGTACTCTAGCTGCAGCATTCTGAACCAACTGAAGGCTTTTTAGGGAACTTTTAGGACAACCTGATAATAATGAATTACAATAGTCCAGCCTAGAGGAAATAAATGCATGAATTAGTTTTTCAGCATCACTCTGAGACAAGACCTTTCTGATTTTAGAGATATTGCGTAAATGCAAAAAGGCAGTCCTACATATTTGTTTAATATGCGCTTTGAATGACATATCCTGATCAAAAATGACTCCAAGATTTCTCACAGTATTACTAGAGATCAGGGAAATGCCATCCAGAGTAACAATCTGGTTAGACACCATGCTTCTAAGATTTGTGGGGCCAAGTACAATAACTTCAGTTTTATCTGAGTTTAAAAGCAGGAAATTAGAGGTCATCCATGTCTTTATGTCTGTAAGACAATCCTGCAGTTTAGCTAATTGGTGTGTATCCTCTGGCTTCATGGATAGATAAAGCTGGGTATCATCTGCGTAACAATGAAAATTTAAGCAATACCGTCTAATAATACTGCCTAAGGGAAGCATGTATAAAGTGAATAAAATTGGTCCTAGCACAGAACCTTGTGGAACTCCATAATTAACTTTAGTCTGTGAAGAAGATTCCCCATTTACATGAACAAACTGTAATCTATTAGACAAATATGATTCAAACCACCGCAGCGCAGTGCCTTTAATACCTATGACATGCTCTAATCTCTGTAATAAAATTTTATGGTCAACAGTATCAAAAGCAGCACTGAGGTCCAACAGAACAAGCACAGAGATAAGTCCACTGTCCGAAGCCATAAGAAGATCATTTGTAACCTTCACTAATGCTGTTTCTGTACTATGATGAATTCTAAAACCTGACTGAAACTCTTCAAATAGACCATTCCTCTGCAGGTGATCAGTTAGCTGTTTTACAACTACCCTCTCAAGAATCTTTGAGAGAAAAGGAAGGTTGGAGATTGGCCTATAATTAGCTAAGATAGCTGGGTCAAGTGATGGCTTTTTAAGTAATGGTTTAATTACTGCCACCTTAAAGGCCTGTGGTACATAACCAACTAACAAAGATATATTGATCATATTTAAGATTGAAGCATTAAATAATGGTAGGACTTCCTTGAGCAGCCTGGCAGGAATGGGGTCTAATAAACATGTTGATGGTTTGGATGAAGTAACTAATGAAAATAACTCAGACAGAACAATCAGAGAGAAAGAGTCTAACCAAATACCGGCATCACTGAAAGCAGCCAAAGATAACGATACATCTTTGGGATGGTTATGAGTAATTTTTTCTCTAATAGTCAAAATTTTGTTAGCAAAGAAAGTCATGAAGTCATTACTAGTTAAAGTTAATGGAATACTCAGCTCAATAGAGCTCTGACTCTTTGTCAGCCTGGCTACAGTGCTGAAAAGAAACCTGGGGTTGTTCTTATTTTCTTCAATTAGTGATGAGTAGAAAGATGTCCTAGCTTTACGGAGGGCTTTTTTATAGAGCAACAAACTCTTTTTCCAGGCTAAGTGAAGATCTTCTAAATTAGTGAGACGCCATTTCCTCTCCAACTTACAGGTTATCTGCTTTAAGCTACGAGTTGTGAGTTATACCACGGAGTCAGACACTTCTGATTTAAAGCTCTCTTTTTCAGAGGAGCTACAGCATCCAAAGTTGTCTTCAATGAGGATGTAAAACTATTGACGAGATACTCTATCTCACTTACAGAGTTTAGGTAGCTACTCTGCACTGTGTTGGTATATGGCATTAGAGAACATAAAGAAGGAATCATATCCTTAAACCTAGTTACAGCGCTTTCTGAAAGACTTCTAGTGTAATGAAACGTATTCCCCACTGCTGGGTAGTCCATCAGAGTAAATGTAAATGTTATTAAGAAATGATCAGACAGAAGGGAGTTTTCAGGGAATACTGTTAAGTCTTCAATTTCCATATCATAAGTCAGAACAAGATCTAAGATATGATTAAAGTGGTGGGTGGACTCATTGACTTTTTGAGCAAAGCCAATAGAGTCTAATAATAGATTAAATGCAGTGTTGAGGCTGTCATTCTCAGCATCTGTGTGGATGTTAAAATCACCCACTATAATTATCTTATCTGAGCTAAGCACTAAGTCAGACAAAAGGTCTGAAAATTCACAGAGAAACTCACAGTAACGACCAGGTGGACGATAGATAATAACAAATAAAGCTGGTTTTTGGGACTTCCATTTGGATGGACAAGACTAAGAGTCAAGCTTTCAAATGAATTAAAGCTCTGTCTGGGTTTTTGATTAATTAATAAGCTGGAGTGGAAGATTGCTGCTAATCCTCCGCCTCGGCCCGTGCTACGAGCGTTCTGGCAGTTAGTGTGACTCGGGGGTGTTGACTCATTTAAACTAACATATTCATCCTGCTGTAACCAGGTTTCTGTAAGGCAGAATAAATCAATATGTTGATCAATTATTATATCATTTACTAACAGGGACTTAGAAGAGAGAGACCTAATGTTTAATAGACCACATTTAACTGTTTTAGTCTGTGGTGCAGTTGAAGGTGCTATATTATTTTTTCTTTTTGAATTTTTATGCTTAAATAGATTTTTACTGGTTATTGGTGGTCTGGGAGCAGACACCGTCTCTACGGGGATGGGGTAATGAGGGGATGGCAGGGGGAGAGAAGCTGCAGAGAGGTGTGTAAGACTACAGCTCTGCTTCCTGGTCCCAACCCTGGATAGTCACGGTTTGGAGGATTTAAGAAAATTGGCCAGATTTCTAGAAATGAGAGCTGCTCCATCCAAAGTGGGATGGATGCCGTCTCTCCTAACAAGACCAGGTTTTCCCCAGAAGCTTTGCCAATTATCTATGAAGCCCACCTAATTTTTGGACACCACTCAGACAGCCAGCAATTCAAGGAGAACATGCGGCTAAACATGTCACTCCCGGTCCGATTGGGGAGGGGCCCAGAGAAAACTACAGAGTCCGACATTGTTTTTGCAAAGTTAGACGCCGATTCAATGTTAATTTTAGTGACCTCCGATTGGCGTAACCGGGTGTCATTACTGCCGACGTGAATTACAATCTTATCAAATTTACGCTTAGCCTTAGCCAGCAGTTTCAAATTTCCTTCAATGTCGCCTGCTCTGGCCCCCGGAAGACAATTGACTATGGTTGCTGGTGTCGCTAACTTCACATTTCTCAAAACAGAGTCGCCAATAACCAGAGTTTGATCTTCGGTGGGTGTGTCGCCAAGTGGGGAAAAAACTGTTAGAAATGTGAACGGGTTGGCGGTGTACACGGGGCTTCTGTTTAGGGCTATGCTTCCTCCTCACAGTCACCCAGTCGGCCTGCTTTCCCGGCTGCTCGGGATCTGCTGGAAGGGAACTAATGGCGGCTAAGCCACCCCTGGTCTTTTCCACGGTGCGGAGCCGAGTCTCCAATTCGCCCAGCCTGGCCTCCAAAGCTACGAATAAGCTACACTTATTACAAGTACCATTACTGCTAAAGGAGGCCAAGGAATAACTAAACATTTCACACCCAGAGCAGAAAAGTGCGGGAGAGACAGGAGAAGCCGCCATGCTAAACCGGCTAAGAGCTAGTAGCTGCGCTAAGCTAGCGGATTCCTAAAAACACACAAAGTGAATAATGTGTAAATAATTTAGAGGTGATTCAGCAGAGGGAGTGCTTTAGTTAAGGCACGTGAAGATTACACTGTGAAACAAATCGTTATCTAGTTATCTAGATCAATCTAACTGCGCAGATTAAACAGCTAACAGATACAGAAAAACACAGCTGGGCTCTGGAACAGGAAGTGATACAATACCGCAGTGAGAGCCAACCACCAGTAGAGGCAATGTACGTTTATTTTAAAAACAACATATCACTGTTACATTGCTTCTTTGTGGGCTATGTTGATTTTGCCAACACACTGAATTCAGTTGACTGTTCTGCTTTCTGGAACATTTTGAGAATTTATAGGATCCCCATGAAGTTGTTGGACATCATAGCCACCCTCCACACAGGAACTGCAAGTCTTATATGGGTCCAGGAAGGAGTTTCTGACTTTTTTCCAGTAAATTCTGGCATTATATCAAAACCAGTGGTACACAAGGGCTGGACACAACTGCTAAGCTCAGACACTGGACAGATTTGGTCAAAAGGTTTTACTAAGTTGACAAGCAGGGTTTGGTACACAAAAAACAGTCCAAAATCAGCAATGGCAACAAATTCATAAGGTTAAGGCTTGGTCCAAAAAACAAGCAGGTAATCATTAAACACAGCAAGGCAAAAACAGGTCGAGGAAAATACAGAGAACAAGGCTGGAAGCAAAGGCATAAAGCACAATGATCTGATTGGGAAAGTGAGAGAAACGAGAGGCTTAAATACAAGGTGTGATGAGCAGGTAATAGAAAACAGGTGTGCAGGAAAACTCCAGAACAAGGTGTGGAAAACAGAAGGAGAACCGTCCTCCACCAAGCACCCAAGTGACAGACAAGAGAAATCAGACATACAAAACCTAAGCAGAAAAGTAACAGACCAAATTACATCAAGACATGATAAAATCCACAATCCTGACATACTTTGTGTGGATGTGTTCTGGCTCCTTCACTGTTCAAAGCTTGTTTAGATTGAGTATTGGGTAGGATTGGGAATACTACCAGCTTTGGTGCCTTGGCTGAAGAAGAAAGATTTAGTGACCTTGACTTCTCAGATGATGCTGCAACCTTCCCCAGAATTAATGGATGTCCTAATCATTTGAAAAGCTGAGTGAGGAGTCAGAGTGTTTGGATTCTGTCTGCAGTAAAGTATTGAACTTGTAGAGACATTTACTTATCTTGGAAGTGACATTCATGGCTTTGGGTCCTCAGACTTTGATGGTGAGAAATGGCTGGGAAGAGCTTATGGTGTCACTAGGACATTAACTCATGAAGAACCACAGGTTCTAGATGTGGTAGTTTGTACAATATACGGACAGCTTCCTCCATGGTGTACAATAGAGAAGTGGAAAACACCAAAAAGTTCACAATATTGCAGTGTGACACTGTTCATTACATTACCATTAATTTACTATCTGGTATAAGATACAGATCCACTGAACCAACTGCTACACATCTATCACAATAAATAGCTTTATCTCGAGGGTTTAAAGCATCATAATAACCGTACATTCTCTCCATTTTTTCTATCACGCACCAGCCTCCTTGAAATCCAGAATGGAGATGGCACCTGTCCTGCAGCAAATCATTCATGTGATTGAAAACCCTCTATAGACACACAAAAATTTTTTTGGTGTTTATGAAAGTCTTTATTTGAGGTTTAATCTGTTTTCAGTTGTGTTCAATTTTCTAAAATCAATTTTGTCATCAATAAGCTTTTCTGAAGCTGCTTAACAATATTCCATGTAAAGAAATTATGAATAACTGAAGTTTCATATTTGCACGGTGCCATGTAAACATTAGATCAAATTTCTTTTTTTCTTTTTTTTTTTGGCCTGTGTGAGACACTGGTGAAACACAATTCTGCTGTTTTGTCCAGAGTGTCAACATGTTAATTTTGGGTTTGGGGTCACATGCATAAAGAAAAAGTCCAGATTTGAATCTGCTGTCTGGAATGTTAGAGGATGGATGAATTCTATCAGGTCTGCAGCAACCTCACAGGATTTTATTTTGAAATACAGGCTCTTATTGTGGAAGTATGTATTTGTCTGATCACCTTGCTGTTTTCACGACTTGAATCCTCATGAAAAATACACAAGTATGCCAAAGGACAAAAGTCAGCTCTTTCTGGATTTAAATTGATGCTCTGGTACACAAACACACAGAGGCCACTTCCCTTTTGTTACATGGATGAGGTCACTGGACAGAAATGATTGGTGATGCCAATATCTTTGTAGGATAACAAAGGTCCAAGTCTTTAGGGTCCTGGTGTTTCCTGTCTTCCTGTATGGTTGTGAGACTTGGACACTCACCAATGACATAAGGGAACTACTGGATGTTTTTGGTACTAGGTCTCTTTGGAGAATCTCTAGGTGTTTGTGTCCAACAAACAGTTACTTAGAAAAACTCAGATGAGGACTATCACTTGCATTATGAGGGAGCATCAGCTGTGACATTTTGGCCATGTCACCTGTTTCTCTGGACGTGATCCAGCATGCACAAGCCTCAGTTTTGAAGACCCCAGCAACTTGAAAAAGCCAAAAGGATGCCCACTCTTAACCTGGCTGCAACGGATAGATAATTAGATTTTAGAGGTGGGGCTGGACCAGTTCTCTACCTGTTTGGTTGTGATCCAGGACCCAAGGCGGTCCCATGGTGTTGTGGATCTGGCAACCAGAGCATTCTCCAACTCCTGAACTGATCTCAACTAAGGGGATGGATGCATTAACATTTGAAACCACTGAATATGCCTTGGAAACACACACACACACACACGTTGCATGTAGCATAATGTTCTGTTAGATCTATAACATATGAAGAAAACAGAGGTAACAAACAGACTGAAGAGTTTTACTGTCTGTGTTGCTGGCTGCAGACCAGGAGCGTCTGTGCGATGACACCTGAAGGTGCTGGACACAGACAGGAGGATGAAGTAGGTGGGCAGTGCAGCCAGTGTGCACTTAAACATGATGCATGATGTGCATATACTGTTCTCCCTTATAACACATCTGCTCAGTCACAATCAGTTTCTGCAATGTGCGTCACCTCAAGACTGAACTGCAAACGTGTGACCTTCTTTCTGTAAATCAGCATGTTCACTGCTGTGATTGTTCAATATTTAACCTGCAGCCCAAAGCTGAGCGAATGAGATAAAATTCCCCCCACCCCCACCCCCCCAGGCTCCCGAGTGTTGCTGCTGTTTTTGTTTGTCTTATTCTGAGAGACTTTGTCTGCTTTCTCCAGCGGAGAGAGCTGCATGCTGTAACATCACCGCTGCTGTTCCTGGCATCTGTCTCATGAGGCAAATGTGATTTGTTTTGTTTCATCCTCACGGAAACAAGGAATTAAAGTGAGACATACCGAGACGAAAGCAAAATGGAGACACCTGGAAATTCACTTCAAATAATTCAGCAATTATTTGGTTTGAAACATTTCGACTACATGTGTCATTTACACTAGGCTGCAAATGTAAGCCTGCGTCCTGTAGGTTAGAGTCTTCCATGTGCCTTCTGGCAAACTGTGGCCGAGGTGCAAATTATCTTTTGAAAACTTTTTCTGTGACTAATGAAGCAAGTCACAAAAGTGTGGCTCAGCACAGTCTTTCTATTCACAACCGTTGAAGTTTGCAATGCCTTCACAGATGCATTGTGTCTTGGTGGCTTCCCTCACTCGTCTCCTTCATGCACATCCGTTGTTGATGGCTGCCTGCTGCAGATGGTTTTACAATACAGTACCACACTATTTCTATTCATGACATCAGGGCCAGAGCTCAGGTTATGAGATAAGTCATGATTTGATCAAACCCAACCTCTGTGTAGTCCATCCATCCATTTTCTATACCCACTTACTCCAATTAAGGCTCATGATGGGGCTGGAACCTATCCCGGCAGTCATAGGGCGTGCTGCCAGTCTATCACAGGGCACCCCTCTATAGTAAATGTAATAAAAATGAGCCAATAGCAAGTCAAATGTAATACACTTTTAGTCTGTTTCCTAAATATAACTAAGGCAAAGTCTTGGACCGAACATCGATGTACGTTGATGTAAATATATTGTGTCGATTGCATGTGATACACCATAGGTCAAAACTGCTTGGGTGTATGAAGGTCTTGAGATGAAGGTACTTTAAACAGACTGACACAATTTGTTAATGATGAACTACTGTAGGCTTTAATGGTACATACATATGGGTTTATTAAAGGTATTCATGAAAATATCCTTGCTAAGTAGAATATCAAGAACAGAAACGTCTGTATTCTCAGGATCCATAGATTTGTTGTACGATTAGTGTAATTTACAACAACAGTAAATAATATGTTTATGTTGTCAACATTAATAAGCGAAGCTCCTCACCATGTCATTTAAGTCCTTCAGACTTTTTTTTTTCCGCGACCGAATCAGCTGTTTCCAACAATGTTATAGGTCACATCATGTCACCTTCGGTTCTAGGGGTCATTAAGGTAGATGAGGCAGATACTGATCTGATGCAGAAACAAACCAGTGTCCTGTTGAGATGTGCGGGTTTGACTATTTATGCGTCAATGGCCAATATTTTTGAAGCAAAACAGCTGCCATATTCCGTTCCTGAACGCTCTTTTCTATTGATCTTTAATGAGGCACATGCAACTTTACTCTTTGTAATACTGTTAAAAAATACCTTCAAGTGCAGCTATAACCTGAGCATATCACCAGATCAAAGGCTGTGGACGAACATTTCACCTGTGAGTATGATTGAAATGGGAAGTAATGAACAATAATTTGAAGAGTTCTGTCCCTTATTCCAGCATACGAGGTCTGTTAGAAAAGTATCCGACCTTTTTATTTTTTTCAAAAACCTGATGGATTTGAATCACGTGCTTGCATGAGCAAACCTTGAACCTTCGTGCGCATGCGTGAATGTTTTCACGCCTGTCGATTGCGTCATTTGCTTGTAAGCAGCCTTTGTGTGAGGATGGGTGGAGTCTCTCGTCATTTTTTCTTTGCAAGGAAATGGCGGAACGACTGGAGCAGCGCGACTGCATCAAATTTTGCCAGAAACTGGGCGACAGCCAGGTGGAAACCATTCGGATTATTCAGACGTTTTTCTGTGACGATGCTATGGGCATCACACAGACTAAGGAGAGGTACAACCGGTTTAAAGACGTCGACACAACGGTGGAGAGCGCGCCACGATCCGGGCAGCCATCAACATGCTGAAATGACCAGATCATTCCAAAGTGAACGCTGTGGTGATGTGGGACCATCGAGTGACTATCCGAGAAATTGCGGAAGAGGAGGACATCAGCACTTTTTCGGCACATTCCACTGTGACAGAAGATTTTGCCATGAAAAGAGTTGCAGCGAAATTCATGCCGATGGCTTCGGCACGAAGATGATGGCAGAACAAAAGCGCCACCGTGTTGAAGTCTCACAGGACATGTTGTGACATGCCCACCTCTTCCACAATTTCTCGGATAGTCACACGACTGAAAAGCCATCAAAAGCCGTCTGAATAATCTGAATGGTTTCCACCTGGCTGTCGCCCAGTTTCTGGCAAAATTTGATGCAGTCACGCTGCTCCAGTAGTTCCGTATTTTTCCTTGCAAAGAAAAAATGACGAGAGACTCCACCCATCCTCACACAAACGCTGCTACCAGCAAATGACGCAATCGACAGGTGTGAAAAAATTCACGCATGCATACGAAGGTTCAAGGTTGGCTTATGCAAGCCACACGTGATTCAAATCCATCAGGTTTTTGAAAAAATAAAAGGTCAGATACTTTTCTAACAGACCTCGTATAGGCAAATAATAATAATAATAATAATAGTAAGTGGCTTATTAACACAACATGTATAGCCACATCTTGTGTTTTGTGTTGGTTGAACTATTTTAAGACAATTATTAGGTCTACTCGTGCATAGTTTTGGGGCTTTAAGCGTTGTTGCTACAAGCTTACTTGAAATTGTTGACGTTCTAATAAGCTGTCAATGTGCAGTCCGCATAAGGTGCAAGTGGCAAGATGGCAGCCACTTTCCTTCAGAGGATTGTATCCAGGGTTTTCATGTATCCCATAATCCCTTGCGTGCCAGAGAGTCGCTGCAGTCAAAACAACATAGAGAACCCACATGATGGCAATTGTAAATTAATATTATACTACAAAATTTATTTTTTTATGCTTTTTCATCACGTTAATAACAGACTGCTGCATGATACCCTGAAAACTTGCTAAAACAATTAGAACCAATAATATTATATATATAAGTCTGGAACAAAGAGGACAACAGTGTTGTAAAGAACAATAATCAAGACCGTTAAGAGCAAACTTCACTTTTCCCCAGAACGACATGATCAGGAAGCGATTGCAGCTCACAGCAGCTCTGATTGAAAATAACGGAGAGAGGACAGCCTGTGATTCTCACGTTTACATAAAACAAACGCAATAACAACATCTATAAACCCAGAGAATATATTCATAGAATTTTAGGCACATATAAAAGTAGTTTTATGTTGCGATGTTAATGGTGTTGTCCGTGTGCAGCGGTTGAAGTGCAGCGAGATCAGAACATCTCAGTGCAGTTCTCAATGTTACTGACATCTTGCAGCGCTGCGACCTCTCTGACCGTTTTATGGGATTTGAAACTGAGGGCGGATTGACTGTGTGGGCCAATGAGCTATCTAGTAATATATACAGTTCAGATGCACGGGGGGCTGGCGTCTCGATAGGAATGACATCTCGTCGGGACACCGGAAGTGACATTGTCGCGATCTGATGCAAAAGCAAAATGACGTCGCCACAACCGAGTCCACATGGCCGATGAAATGGATGGCATCAGCATAACTCGATGTTCAGTATAAAGGTGAACAACATTTCTTGATATCTTGTAATTTTACTGGCTTGCCTACCTTGTGGTGAGGTTGCAAATTGCATTATTCCATTATCAGTCATGATTTGTCTCCCTGCGTGTTTTTTTTTTTTTTTTTTGGTGAAGGGATTCATGTTCTCTTGTCTTCTCTTGTGATAAACAACATGATCCTCCATTTCACAAAAATGAGGGTTCTTAATATGTTAGCCTGCAGCAAGCAGTCTACAGGAGAGCAACCACTGCTTCTTCCTATTTTCATCTTCTGTCTTCAGGCTGAGCCGTGGAAGGCGGAATAATATGTCCATTTTGGACTACTGTATTAGTGGAGGTGCAACATGTCGGCCTCCATGAAGAGGCCCGCTCTCATGTAGATAAGAAGGGCTAATTCCAATTTTATGAAAACACAGTGGTGTAGATTCTCGTACAAGAATGAACAGACAGCTATGAATGCTATTCCATTTTGAGGAATAAATACCCCTAAATTGTGCACACTGTAGCTTTAAAGTGTTCATTAGATTACCTTAAGCTACAGTACATCTAGAAAGTATTTACAGTGCTTCACTATTTCCACATATTTTTATGTTACAGCCTTTTTCCAAAATGGAAGAAAAAAAAACCCTCAAAATTCCACACACAATACCCCATAATGACAATGTGATTCAGGTTTGTTTGTTTGTTTTTTTAAGATCTTTGCAAATTTGGTAAAAAAGAAAAAAAAAAAGGCTAAGAAATCACATGTACATAAGTATTGGCAGCCTTTTGCTATGAACCTTAAACTTGCGCTCAGGTGCATCCTGTTTCCACTGATATCCTTGAGATGTTTCTGCAGTTTAACTGGAGTTTACCTGGGGTAAATTCAGTTGATTGGACATGATCTGGAAAGGATCACACACCTGTCTACATATAAGGTCCCACAGTGGACAGTGCAGACAAATGTCAGACCACAAACCAAGCATCAAGTCAAAGGTTGATGCTTGTCTGTAGACCTCTGAGAAGGATAGTCTTGAGGCACAAATCTGGGAAAAAGTACAGAAACATTTCTGCTGCTTTGCAGTTTTCCAATGAGCACAGTGGCCTCCATCATCTGTAAATGGAAGATGTTCGGATCCACCAGGACTCTTCCTAGAGCTGGCCGCCGTCTAAAATGAGAGATCAGGGGAGAAGGTTGTGTCATCATATGTAGCAGCAAAGGAGTATGAATACAGAGTGTGACTTTTTTTTTTTTTTTTTTTTTTTTTTTTTTAGTGTTTCTATTTTTGATAAATTTGCAAATTTCAAAAAACCTTTTCATGTTGTTCATCATGGGTGTTGTGAGTAGACTTTTGAGGGGAAAAATGAATTTACTCCATTTTGGAATAAGGCTGTTATATAACAAAATATGGAAAAAGTGAAGTGCTGTCAACAGTTCCTGGATGCACTGTAATTTAAACCACACTAACTGAGTATGACGAGGAAAACTGTTTGCCACCCTGGAGTGCATCTGGTCCTCATAAAATGACCTAATATTCCTGGTTGCTATGCAGCTGTGCAGAACAAACACAGCTGCAGTGACTCACCAGATGGATTGTTCAAACCATTACGGATCGACCAGCATGGTTAATGGTGGGCAGCAGACATCGGAGGTTAAAAGCATCCTTTGGCTTTCTTCAAATGTAAACCTGTCTGTGTGAAAAAAGACTGAAAGATGGCATATCATTTGTTTTTCACCGTGTGTTGACCTTGGATGCTATTGGTGCTCCGGTAGCATCAGCTTTCATAAATCCCTGCTTTGGGGATCTTATGTCGCCCAAATTTTGTTGACTCTGTGTTGCTAAAGTGGAAATTCAATTCTATGGTGGATTTGGAGGTTATAGTTTGTTTTTGCCAGTGCTGTTTATCCATGTTGGGAATATGTTGTCCTCATTTTTAAAAGTGTTCCCTCTGCAGCATTCAGTATTCACAGTTTTCACACGTAGTTTGAGTGCAGACGCCTCGTCTTCATAACACCATTTGCTACCTTGCTGTGACTTTCTAACATTTTGTGAAGTTTGTCACTTCTTAAAAAAAAAACAAAAAAAAACAACATATCAGCTATATCTCTGGAATGTCTGATTGAAATAATGTTTGAAATGAGAACATGCAGATACCAAAACTGCACCACTGCACATCAATCACAAACTTTACACAACCGCATCCCATCCTTTGGTGGTGGGTGTTTCTGTAACCCCCAGCTTTCCAGGTTTTACTTTATAGCCATATTATGGTAAGACACTGGTTTCTACAGGCACAAATAGAGCATTTTGTCAGAAATTGAGATATTACCATGGTAACAGCGCACAGGTCAGACTTCAGTACATACTGAGGAGAGCGAAAAGATTTTGTACTTTAAATAAATCTGTCACCCCAGATGTCTTTTTGATTCAACTGACCATTATACCTGAAAAATTAAATGGCTCCTTGTCATAATGTCATCTAGATAAACAAACATAAAACGGTTAAGGAAGTCGCGCAGTACGTTGTTAACTAATGCCTGGAAGGTTGGGGTGCGTTGGTCAGGCAGAAGGGCATGACCAGGTACTTGAAGTGCCCCAAAGGAGTATTGAAGACCATCTTACACTCATCCCCTTCCTGGACACCAGGTGGTAGGCATTACGGAGATCCAACTTGGTAATATGGTTACACCATGCAAAGAGCTAAACACCGAATCTAGGAGGGGAAGTGGGTACTGGTTGCGGACCATAATGGTGTTTAGCCCCCGGAAATCAATGCAGGGGCACAGGGTGCCATCCTTCTTACCAACAAAAAAGAAACCTGCTCCAAGGGAAGATGAAGAAGGCCGGCTCAACCCAGCAGCCAAGGAGTCCCGGATATAGGTCTCCACTGACTCACGTTCCATGCGGGAGAGATTGTATAGTCTACCCGAGGGTAGCGGGGCGCCTGGAAGCAAGTAAATGGCGCAGTCATAAGGACGGTGAGGAGGCAGTGAGAGCGCACGATCCTTGCTGAAAACCTCACCAAGGTCATGATACTCAGAGGGAACTAAAGACAAATCAGGTGGTGAGTGGACCACCTCCTTGACAACACTGCGAGGAACCGAGGAACTGAGGGGTATATTAGCCTTGGAAGCTAAAGCTAAATCAATGAAATTTCCTTTGGTGCCCATATCAATCAGAGCTGGGGCCAAAAGCGTCTCATTGCAAAAAAATAGCAGCCAGGATTTGAGTGTGACTGGATCCCACACCCGTGAGTTTGGCTTTGCTCACCTGCAGCCCGGATCCTATGGATGAGTGTTGGCTTTTGGCCAAATGGGGCAAGTGCTGAGGATAAGCCCCTTAGCACTACAATATAGACATTCCCCGGTCGCCAGTTTCCGTTGTCGTTCTTCTGGGGACAGTTTGGCCCTGCCAAGCTGCATAGGCTCACCAGCAGGGGGAGCTGGAGTGTCGGAGATTGATTCAGCAGAGCTTGGAAGGGATGGCCCCAGTGTTTGCCATGGGGTGGGGCAAGTGGAAGCTACTCTGTCAACCCAACAGCCTTTGATCTGATGTCGCTCCCTCAGCCTGTTGTCTAGACGGATAACAAGGGAGATGTGAGAATCCAGATCAGCTGGTTAATCCAGGACGGCCAGCTCGTCCTTCAGTGCATTGTTCAACCCATTAATAATGCTTCGCAGCACCGCGGTGTTCCAGTCGGCCTCAGTGGCAAGAATGTGGAAGTTGACCAAAAACTCCGCCGCGCTGCACTGCTCCTGTTTTAGAGTTAATAGACGCTGTGAGATGGAATCTTTCCATGTAGGAAGGTCAAATTTTAAATGGAATTCTTTTGAAAAGGAGGAGAACAAGTGGAGGAGCGGAGAATCATTGCTCCAAAGGGTGGTAGCCCAGGACCGAGCCTCCCCCCGGAGCAAATTGACCACGTACGAGATTTTACTTTCATTGGAGCCGTAATGAGAGGGACGTTGGCTGAAAACAAAGGAACACTGGATCAGGAATGAGGCGCAAGTGTCTACACAACCGGAGAACGGTTCTGGATGGCATATGAACGGTTCGGGCGCTGCTGCGGTGGCCACAGTGGGAAACGAAGCTGTGATAAGCTGAGCCAGAGCAGCGGGAGGTGGTGTTGGTGTGTGTATGAATGACAGCTGAGTGAGTTCTGTGGAGAGATCTGTGAGCTGAATGTCGCAGTGTTTAACCTGATAGGTTAGAGATCTCACATGATCCATGGTGGAATCCCGAGGTACTCCCCTGAATAGTAAGCACCTGCTGCATCCGGTCTCCCCCGCTGGGTCCATGACATGGCCAGAAACTCCTGTTACGGTTTGGACCGGAGTGAAACGGAGAACCCAAAAGCTGGGAGCAGAAATGAGAATGGATTGAGTCAGAACACTGGCTTATTTACAATGGATGTATAGAGGAGGAGGATGGGTAGGCAGCCTTGTAAAATGGAGACAGGGCCCGCACAGCAGTGGAACCAGGGAACCACAGTCCAGGTGGCATTGTAACCCAAGTGCTGAGTGGATGATACAATCCAGAAGCCAGGTGGCTGCCTGCAAGCTATCAACGTGGAATCTGAAGAAAACACAGGTAAGTGGATTGCTGAGCACACAAACCGAGTCAGTTCCAGAAGTAGTTCAAATTCAAATTCACAGTCAGATTAAGAGACATTTATATCTTAGCTGAGTCCACAGTGTTGAAATGAGCTGAAGCTAGAAAATGACAAACAAAAATGCTGAGCTTGGAAACTCAGACAAGCTGCAGGAAAAATTGCAGCGTGCAATCTAAAAAGCATGGGAGCGC
Organism: Thalassophryne amazonica; assembly: GCF_902500255.1. NCBI lineage: Eukaryota > Metazoa > Chordata > Actinopteri > Batrachoidiformes > Batrachoididae > Thalassophryne > Thalassophryne amazonica. The sequence continues at coordinate 101,690,331 of NC_047107.1, forward strand.
AGAAAAATCACTGCGTAGGAATGCACAAGGAGAGGCCAGTTACCATGAAAGATATGCTGAGTTTCTGGCGACGATGAAGTGAAGAGCCGGGGTTTATATGCAGGGACTGATGAGTTGAGCAGCAGGTGTGTCAATCAGCTTGAGGCACACCACCTGTGCAGAAGAGAGAAAACAACAGCAGCAGCAGCAGGAATAGGCAGCCCACAACAGTACCCCCCCTCAATTGGAGCCCCTAGGCAACCTACCAGGATGATCAGGATGGTCTTGGTAGAAGTCCCGGATGAGGGAAGGGTCCAGGATGTGGCCCCGCTTGAACCAGGAGCGTTCTTCAGGTCCATAGCCCTCCCAGTCCACCAGATACTGGAAACCCCATCCCCGGTGCCGGTCAGCATGGCTCCGCATCCGGGTCTTGATCTTCAGCAGGGCAGAACAGGCAGTCTTCCACACCCGACATCACCTCCTGAGGTGGGGATGGACAGAAGGAACGGATATATTGGCTTCCTGAGATGGAAATAGAGGGGGTTTGTAGCCTATGGAGGCTTAAAGGGGGAAAGTCTGGTGGCTAAAGAAACTTGAGAATTGTGGGCGTACTCCACCCAGGTAAGATAAAGACTCCAGTCTGTTGGGTGTGAGGCTGAAACACACCTGAGGGTGGCCTCAAGGTCCTGGTTCACCTGCTCTCCCTGACCGTTGGTCTGGGGATGAAACCCAGATGACAGGCTGGCCGAGGTTCTAAGAACAGCACAGAAGCTTTGCCACACTTACGAAGTGAACTGGGGCCCTCGGTCAGACACAGTGTCCTGGGGGATGCCATGCAGCGGGACCACATGGAGGACCAGGAGGTCGGCATTCTCCTGAGCTGTTGGGAGCTTCTGCAGGGGCACAAAGTGAACTGCCTTGGAGAACTGATCCACAACTGTGAGGATGACTGTGTTACCCTGGGATGGAGGAAATCCGTACCAAAGTCCACACCTATGTGTGACCAAGGACGGCCGGGATTCGGGAGCGGTTGTAGCAGCCCAGCGGGAGGCTGGTGAGATGTTTTGCCCCTGGCACAGTTAAAACAGGCCTGCCAAACTCCCTTACATCTCCCTGGACTCCCTGGCCCCTGGACAGTGGGCCACCAGAAGCAGCAATGGAGGAAGTCCAAAGTCCAGTGGATTCCAGGGTGGCAGGACAACTTGGAAGAATGACAGAACTGCAGGACTTGAGATCTGGTTTTGGGTGGCATGAAAAGCCGACCGAGTGGCCCTCCCACGGAATCAGGACGGCAGGTGAGGGCTTCCTGGACGGCTCACTGACATCCCAGGTCAGCGCCCCCACAATCATGGATTGGGGAAGGATGGTCTTGGAGGATTCTGTGGTTCCTTTGGCGGTGAGTACTGGCATGAGAGGGCATCGGTTTTCCGTTCTTGCTGCCTGGTCGGTATGAGATGGTGAAGTTGAATCTACCAAAAAAATAGCGACCACCTGGCTTAACGGCGTTCAGATGCTTGGCTGAGTGGATGTATTCTAGGTGCAGTGGTCTGTCTATACAATAACGGAGCTGCAGCTCCCTCAAGCCAGTGTCTCCATTCTGTAAGAGCCGGCTTAACCACCAGGAGTTCCTGGTTACCCATAGTTTCTGTCAGCGGGGGAGAGGCACCGTGAGAAAAAAGCACAAGGATGGATTCTGTTGTCACTCTCTGATATCTGGGACAGGACCGCACCTAGCCCAGAGTCAGAGGCATCCACTTCACTATGAGTTGATGATCCGGGTCCAGCTGAGTAAGGATGGGTGCGGTGGCGAACCGTTTTTTAAGGAGATTGAATGCAGAGTCAGCCTGAGGAGTCCACTGAAAGATGGTTTTGGAGGAAGTGAGTGAGGTGAGAGGAGCTGCAACCTGACTGAACCTGCGGATGAATCGTCGGTAAAAGTAAACCCTAGGAACTGTTGTAACTGTTTAACCGAAGACGGAACCGTCCAGTCAGTGATGGCCTTGACCTTAGTAGGATCGGGTTGACTTGATTGTGAGAGATAATGAAGCCTAGGAAGGCTATGTATCGAGGTGGAACCCACACTTCTTGTTATGTGTCGGACGCGGGCGGAGCACCGACCCAGCGTTTGAAGGACCAAGCATAAAATAAGCAGAGCACGGTTCAAAGGATAACAGAATTTAATAAATATAACAGTGAGTGATATTAAACAATTAAACAGTCCGTGGTCTGGTGAGGTGAAAACACGGCGCGCTCTCAGCAGCGCAAACGGTCCGGAGCCACAGCAGTTCGGACCCAGGGACCCCGCCGACACCCCCCAGGTGGCCGCGACAAACCGAGTCTGTGAAGAAAGAAAACATGAGGTGAGTCCAACTCCACACAGAGAGACACAACTCAAAGGTGCACACAATCAGCAAACACTTCCTGTCTTAAATCTATACATCAGCTTCTTACCCTGGAGGCACGGAACAACACAGTTCAAATCTCCACTGCAGCAGAAGCTGATTAGACAATTAGCATAACATGACAGCTCACTAACACAAGGTGTGAGGGACACCTAATCCACTGTCATTACTTCATAAAAGTCACCAAAACCAAATTACCTCAGGAAGTGTGCTGAAGAGCGTGAGACCTCACCCAATCCTCCTTCACAGACTGTGGCGTCAAACCTGGAGCGGTCTCTGCGTCCGTGATGGTGAGATTGTTCTCCTGACGTCGATCTCACACGTCTGCTCACAAGGTCGAGTCTCTGGCATTCAAGGTTTAAATGCAGCAATCTGATTAAGACAAAATACACACAGCTGTGGTCCTGATGACCTGCATGTGAAAACAAGCCTCAGGTGTTCAGGGTGAGGTCCTGATGCTCAGCCACTCAGTCCTGAATGCATACCACCTGGTGGGAGAAACAGAAAACAAAAACCAAACCAGCCAAACACCCCAGCCCACAACAGTACCCCACCCTCACGGGAAGCCTCCCTTTCAACCACACGGAAATGGGCCAGGAAAAAACAAAGCCCCCCTCCAGGGACCATGGCTGGAATGTTGGCTGGGAACAAAAAAACACCTCCTGCAGCTTCAGCTCCTTGTGCTGACAATCCAGCTGGGAAAGGCCCATCTCCAGGAGCTGTGCGTTACTGTGCTTGATGACAGCTCCATCATCAGCTGCTCCACCTGCAACGTTAATCTCTTCATGCAGTCATTGATCATCAATGTTGAGCCTCTCCAGCTCTTCCCTCAGCTGGAAACAACGCTCCCAGCCGCTCTTCTCTATCAACAGGGAACTCCGTGCCGAGACCATCCTCTCATCCTGGAGCCCGTCCTTTCCCATCCTGAGCCTGTCTGCAGCAGACTGCTCCGCAGATGACACTCCAGTGCAGAGACATCCCTTGTTGACTTGAATGGTCTTGCCCTCTGTTTCGTTTAGCAACCTGTTAGAGTCTCCACCTTTGTGTTCATTCCTGTCGACTCTTGCTTTAGTTCACTTTGCATATGTTTGGCCGGGAGTTCTTAAACCTGTGCACTCAGCCTTCTTGGCTATGTGTTAAAGTCTGCTTAGTCATAAAAAAAAAAAACAAACAAACACAAACAACCATACCAACCCCTCCCCAGAGGACCGTTCCATCAAACCCCGGGAAGAGGAGAAAAGAAAAAAAACACAACCCAAACTTAAGCTTGCAAAAAAAAAAAAAATGCTAAACCCCCCCGGACGACATGTGGGGACCAACCCCCAGAGGACATCCCGCCAGCTCCAGGAGTAATAACCACAGCCGAGGTCCCTCTGAGACCCAAAGTCACCACGGGGACTCCCAGCGCCTCCCAGAGGACTGTTCCATCAAACCCAGGAGACGCCCCCTCATGACTAACAGACCCAGCCCCGGCCGTCTACGGCTAGATGGACCCACAGTCCTTTTCCCCCCAGAGGACACCACAGTCACACCCTGAGGGCGGAAACTGGGGGAAAAAAAAAAAAAAACATAAAACAAAACAACAACCCAACCCCCCCCCTCAGCGCAGTGGAAGTACGTCCAGTGTCACCAACCACGACTATACCCCAAAAGTCAACCGGGAGAGTGGAACAGCGGTAATGGCATATGGCACAAGACGGCGCCACCCCTCTGACTTTTAAACCAGCCACCAGCTGCGGGTATATTCCACTGCCCAAACCTCAGCTACGCCGATGGCGTACGGCTCAAAGGCGCGCTGAAGCCGGAGGTGGAACAGGGAAGTAACAAAAAACACCCCTAAACCCCCCCACCGGGTGCAGAGGTTACCTGGGAAACGCCCAGCATAACCGAACTGCACCACCCAGCAACGCCAATGGCAAACGGCACAGAGGCGCGCCAAGGCTGGAGGTTGCAAAGGGAATTAAAAAAAAAAAAAAATACCCCAAACCCCCCCCTCCGGGTGCAGAGGTGACCTGGGAAATGCCCAGCATAACCGAACTGCACCACCCCAGCAACGCCGACAACGTACGGCTCAAACGGCTGGGGCCGGAGGAGAAGACAGGGAAAAAAAAAAACAAAAATACCCCAACCCCCCACTCCGGGTGCAGAGGTTACCTGGGAAATGCCCAGCATAACCAAACTGCACCACTCCAGCAACGCCGACAACGTACGGCTCACACGGCTGGAGCCAGAGGAGAAGAGAGGGCACAAAAAAAAAAGAAAAAAGAACAAAAACCCAATTACCCCCCATCACCCCCCAGAGGACGTCCCATCAAACCCTGGGAGGTGAAACCAAAAGAAATAGAAAAGAAAGACTAACAGACTAACATAAAGTCACCTGGGTCAAACTATGCTCCAGACAGCCTGCATTTTCAACTCCACCAGACGACAGACAGTGCTTAAAAACCACAAAAACAACAAATTAACCCTGATAAAAAACCTCATACAAGAAACGGATAATAGCCAATAAAAAAAAAACTAACATTGGCCTACATCGTCAAGTGCAAAGAATGGAAAAACGTAGTTTATCCTATATAGATGGTAATGTGACTCTGTCACCAACAGAGGGAGCCAAAGTGCCAAATAAGAAAATTCCTGTGGTAACAGAGTAAAAACCAATACACACTGCTGCAAACGACAGCAGGTTATACCAAAACAGCTTAACGTGCAAACTAAATACCACCGGGCTGCTACAACAGGTCGGAGCCCGCTGCAGGAGAGGGGACGGGGCTACAGCCGTAACAGCGGGGTGCGACGCGACCCAGGCTGTAAACTCCGCCATGCGCGCACCAACGCGCACAACCGGGCGGAGCGCACCCGCAATGATCCGGATCAGCTCCAACATCTGTGCAGCCTTCCGGCAAAAATACCGTCTCTGCTCCGCTGGTCCATTGTTAAAGGGCCAGAGGACTACTGTTATGTGTCGGCGCGGGCGGAGCACCGACCAGCGTTGGAAGGACCAAGCATAAAATAAGCAGAGCACGGTTCAAGGATAACAGAATTTAATAAACATAACAGTGAGTGATATTAAACAACTAAAACAGTCCGTGGTCTGGTGAGGTGAAAACACGGCGCGCTCTCAGCAGCTCAGGCAAACGGTCCGGAGCCACAGCAGTTCGGACCCAGGGACCCCGCCGACACCCCCAGGTGGCGCGACAAACCGAGTCTGTGAAGAAAGAAAACATGAGGTGAGTCCAACTCCACACAGAGAGACACAAACTCAAAGGTGCACGCAATCAGCAAACACTTCCTGGCTTAAATCTATACATCAGCTTCTTACCCCTCGGCCATTGACCAATGGGGCAGGCTCCAGCCCTTAATTGACCATTAATTGGTTCTTAATCTCCTTAATTGGGATTAGCCAGTTAGATAATGAATGAATGAATGATGTTCTCTCACTATGCAACTGGCATGCCTCTCCAAGGATTCTTCAAAGAGACCAAGTGCCAAAGACATCCTAGTGCTGCCTTAAACACGGTGATCGTCCAGATCTCACACCAACACAGTAAGACAGGAAGCACCAGGATCCTCAAGACTTGGACAATCAGTCTCCTGCACAGGTAACAACATGAGGTGTGAGATCCATAAGCTATTCCTAGTCACTCAAAATGTATGTGTATTTTATGTTAATACTCTGTGTTTGCTTATAACTTGACATCAATCAATCAATCAATTTTTTTTATATAGCGCCAAATCACAAATCACGGTCCGATTGGGGAGGGGCCCAGAGAAAACTACAGAGTCCGACATTGTTTTTGCAAAGTTACACACCGATTTAATGTTAATTTTAGTGACCTCCGATTGGCGTAACCGGGTGTCATTACTGCCGACGTGAATTACAATCTTACCAAATTTACGCTTAGCCTTAGCCAGCAGTTTCAAATTTCCTTCAATGTCGCCTGCTCTGGCCCCGGAAGACAATTGACTATGGTTGCTGGTGTCGCTAACGTCACATTTCTCAAAACAGAGTCGCCAATAACCAGAGTTTGATCCTCGGCGGGTGTGTCGTCAAGTGGGGAAAAACGGTTAGAGATGTGAACGGTTGGCGGTGTACACGGGGCTTCTGTTTAAGGCTACGCTTCCTCCTCACAGTCACCCAGTCAGCCTGCTTTCCCGGCTGCTCGGGATCTGCCAGGGGGGAACTAACGGCGGCTAAGCTACCTTGGTCCGCACCAACTACAGGGGCCTGGCTAACTGTAGAATTTTCCACGGTGCGGAGCCGAGTCTCCAATTCGCCCAGCCTGGCCTCCAAAGCTACGAATAAGCTACACTTATTACAAGTACCGTTACTGCTAAAGGAGGCCGAGGAATAACTAAACATTTCACACCCAGAGCAGAAAAGTGGGGAGAGACAGAGAAGCCGCCATGCTAAATCGGCTAAGAGCTAGTAGCTACGCTAAGCTAGCGGATTCCTAAAAACATGCAAAGTGAATAATGTGTAAATAATTTAGAGGTGATTCAGCAGAAGGAGTGCTTTAGTTAAGGCACTAAAGATTACACTGGGAAACAAATCGTAATCTAGATAACTAGATCAATCTAACTGCGCAGATTAAACAGCTAACAGATACAGCAAAACACCGCTGTGCTCCGGAACAGGAAGTGATACAATACCGCAGTGAGAGCCAACCACCAGTAGAGGCAAGCAAGAGCAGAAGTCAGAGTAACCTCTATTAACATCAGACAGTAAATATAAAATTAAAGCAAGAATCTGCAGCACACTTGTGAAATATGTAGACACCCACGAATGAGCGCTGAGATTGATGAGGAATAATGAGAGCCTGGTGTGCTGTCTTTAGAAGTCAGATCTCACACTATACAGCCACAAAGACCGGGGCCTTCAATTCTGAAGTCGCAAACCCTGAGGCTATTCAATGTTTCAAAGCCACTTATCATCTTGTCCTGTGTGATAGATGTCTCTACAAGGCTGCATGATGTATGTACCCACAACAGACTATTAAAATCTCCCAGCAGCAACTTTTAGCTGTCCTTCTCTACACAGCATCTGAAATGTAGCATGACCTTTCTGGTCCCATCAGACCGTCAGGCTGCCTCCTTCATGTTGCTGGGTCCAGCGTGGGCTGACAGAATTCAAAAGGTGGAACCAAATCAGAGTCGTAAAGCTACTTACAGCACATCTTCCCCCTTGACACTTTCAATTTCCACAACTATCTATACAGACCTCAGTATAAAACACTACTTAGCGAAGGTCTTCTGACACTGAATTATGCATTCACTCATCTTAAATAACTTGTGGTGCTGATGATACAATTTGCTGGCAGCAGCCAATGATAGAAAACACTTTATCTCAGTGTCACAGGACCAAAGGGCACATGGGAAAGCAATTCAGTGAATCTGAATTCAACGCACATGACAAGAAAGATCTTATGTCTAATGCATGACACTGTTGACCCTGTTTTGCAGACATTAGTAAGCAATCATTCATACCCAGTGGTTATGCAAGATCATTTGGCAGAAAAAGCTCCATTCTTTAAATGGACTGCATTTCTATAGCAAACACTCAAAGCACTTTACAATGATGCCTCACTTTCACCCATTCACAAACAAGTAAGCATGCTGCCATGTGAGGTGCTCAACTGCCTATCAGGAGCTATTTGGAGTTTATGTAATTCTATTTCAACAATCCCAGATAAGCGGTTGAAGATGTGTATATATGTATAGAGCGCCAAATAACAGCAAAGCTGCCTCAAGGTATTTCACACGTAAGGTCTAATCTGGTAGTGTCCAAAGTGTTCCAGAAAGGGCCAAGAGGGTGCAGGTTTTCTTTGCAGCCACTGACTGATTTCACTATGAACTCATCCCATCACCTGCTGGAGTCAGTGGCTGCAAAAAAAACCCTGCACCCTCTTGGCCCTTTCTGGAATACTTTGGACACCACTGGGTTCAACTTTTACCAACCCCTAGAGCAAGCACACAAGTGACAGTGGTAAGGAAAAGCTCCCTCTGATAATCTTGAGGAAGAAACCTCAAGCAGACCAGACTCAAAGGGGTGACCCCCTTTTAATTATTTAAAAATCATACAGTGTGATTTTCTGATTTTTTTTTTTTAGATTCTGTCTCTCACAGTTGAAGTGTACCTACGATAAAAAAAATTACAGACCTCTATAGGTGGGAAAACTTGTAAAATCGACAGTGGATGAAGTACTTATTTGCCTCACTGTACATCCATTCCTGTATTTAAAGACATAAGTAATTAGACTGTGGCACATTTCTTCTTAAATTTTATTTGTCTCTACATCACCACAATGGAGTGTAAATAAAACAATCAAGCTGTGCTTGTAGTGTAGACTTTAATCTTAAAATAATGGGGCTTGAAAAAAAAGACAAAAATAAAATATACATTAACCATTGAGGGATTACAGCCATTTTTAAATACAAAATCCCTCTATTTTCAAAGGTCATATGTAATTGGACAAACTAAATATGAAAAGAACTCAGTCTTACATAGGTCCATTCCATAGTCCACCCATTTACAGCTGGTTGGACTGAGACAATGCAGATGAAATGGCTTGTCCAAGGACACAGGCAGGTAGCATGACCAGTAATCTAACCCCACTTGACATATTGGTAGCCCGACTCCTGTCCCCCATTGAGGTACCTGCTCTCTTAATCAAATCAAAATCAAATCAATTTTATTTATATAGCGCCAAATCACAGCAAACAGTTGCCCCAAGGCGCTTTATATTGTAAGGGAAGGCCATACAATAATTACGGAAAAACCCCAACGGTCAAAACGACCCCGTGTGAGCAAGCACTTGGCAACAGTGGGAAAGATAAACTCCCTTTTAACAGGAAAAAACCTCCAGCAGAACCAGGCTCAGGGAGGGGCAGTCCTCTATGTGAGATATGCTCTCTCCTTCTAGTCCCTGTTAGTACTCTAGCTGCAGCATTTTGAATTAACTGAAGGCTTTCAGGGAACTTTTAGGACAATCAATCAATCAATCAACTTTTTTCTTATATAGCGCCAAATCACAACAAACAGTTGCCCCAAGGCGCTCCATATTGTAAGGCAAGGCCATACAATAATTATGAAAAACCCCAACGGTCAAAACGACCCCCTATGAGCAAGCACTTGGCCACAGTGGGAAGGAAAAACTCCCTTTTAACAGGAAGAAACCTCCAGCAGAACCAGGCTCAGGGAGGGGCAGTCTTCTGCTGAGACTGGTTGGGGCTGAGGGAAAGAACCAGGAAAAAGACATGCCAAGAAGGGGGGCAGAGATCGATCACTAATGATTAAATGCAGAGTGATGCATACGGAGCAAAAAGAGAAAGAAACAGTGCATCATGGGAACCCCCCCACTCTACGTCTAAAGCAACATAACCAAGGGATGGTCCAGGGTCACCCGATCCAGCCCTAACTATAAGCCTTAGCGAAAAGGAAAGTTTTAAGCCTAATCTTAAAAGTAGAGGGTATCTGTCTCCCTGATCTGAATTGGGAGCTGGTTCCACAGGAGAGGAGCCTGAAAGCTGAAGGCTCTGCCTCCCATTCTACTCTTACAAACCCTAGGAACTACAAGTAAGCCCGCAGTCTGAGAGCGAAGCGCTCTAATGGGGTAATATGGTACTACGAAGTCCCTAAGATAAGATGGGACCTGATTATTCAAAACCTTATAAGTAAGAAGAAGAATTTTAAATTCTATTCTAGAATTAACAGGAAGCCAATGAAGAGAGGCCAACACGGGTGAGATATGCTCTCTCCTGCTAGTCCCCGTCAGTACTCTAGCTGCAGCATTCTGAACCAACTGAAGGCTTTTTAGGGAACTTTTAGGACAACCTGATAATAATGAATTACAATAGTCCAGCCTAGAGGAAATAAATGCATGAATTAGTTTTTCAGCATCACTCTGAGACAAGACCTTTCTGATTTTAGAGATATTGCGTAAATGCAAAAGGCAGTCCTACATATTTGTTTAATATGCGCTTTGAATGACATATCCTGATCAAAAATGACTCCAAGATTTCTCACAGTATTACTAGAGATCAGGGAAATGCCATCCAGAGTAACGATCTGGTTAGACACCATGCTTCTAAGATTTGTGGGGCCAAGTACAATAACTTCAGTTTTATCTGAGTTTAAAAGCAGGAAATTAGAGGTCATCCATGTCTTTATGTCTGTAAGACAATCCTGCAGTTTAGCTAATTGGTGTGTATCCTCTGGCTTCATGGATAGAAAGCTGGGTATCATCTGCGTAACAATGAAAATTTAAGCAATACCGTCTAATAATACTGCCTAAGGGAAGCATGTATAAAGTGAATAAAATTGGTCCTAGCACAGAACCTTGTGGAACTCCATAATTAACTTTAGTCTGTGAAGAAGATTCCCCATTTACATGAACAAACTGTAATCTATTAGACAAATATGATTCAAACCACCGCAGCGCAGTGCCTTTAATACTATGACATGCTCTAATCTCTGTAATAAAATTTTATGGTCAACAGTATCAAAAGCAGCACTGAGGTCCAACAGAACAAGCACAGAGATAAGTCCACTGTCCGAAGCCATAAGAAGATCATTTGTAACCTTCACTAATGCTGTTTCTGTACTATGATGAATTCTAAAACCTGACTGAAACTCTTCAAATAGACCATTCCTCTGCAGGTGATCAGTTAGCTGTTTTACAACTACCCTCTCAAGAATCTTTGAGAGAAAAGGAAGGTTGGAGATTGGCCTATAATTAGCTAAGATAGCTGGGTCAAGTGATGGCTTTTTAAGTAATGGTTTAATTACTGCCACCTTAAAGGCCTGTGGTACATAACCAACTAACAAAGATATATTGATCATTTAAGATTGAAGCATTAAATAATGGTAGGACTTCCTTGAGCAGCCTGGCAGGAATGGGGTCTAATAAACATGTTGATGGTTTGGATGAAGTAACTAATGAAAATAACTCAGACAGAACAAAGAGAAAGAGTCTAACCAAATACCGGCATCACTGAAAGCAGCCAAAGATAACGATACATCTTTGGGATGGTTATGAGTAATTTTTTCTCTAATAGTCAAAATTTTGTTAGCAAAGAAAGTCATGAAGTCATTACTAGTTAAAGTTAATGGAATACTCAGATCAATAGAGCTCTGACTCTTTGTCAGCCTGGCTACAGTGCTGAAAAGAAACCTGGGGTTGTTCTTATTTTCTTCAATTAGTGATGAGTAGAAAGATGTCCTAGCTTTACGGAGGGCTTTTTTATAGAGCAACAAACTTTTTTCCAGGCTAAGTGAAGATCTTCTAAATTAGTGAGACGCCATTTCCTCTCCAACTTACAGGTTATCTGCTTTAAGCTACGAGTTTGTGAGTTATACCACGGAGTCAGACACTTCTGATTTAAAGCTCTCTTTTTCAGAGGAGCTACAGCATCCAAAGTTGTCTTCAATGAGGATGTAAAACTATTGACGAGATACTCTATCTCACTTACAGAGTTTAGGTAGCTACTCTGCACTGTGTTGGTATATGGCATTAGAGACATAAAGAAGGAATCATATCCTTAAACCTAGTTACAGCGCTTTCTGAAAGACTTCTAGTGTAATGAAACTATTCCCCACTGCTGGGTAGTCCATCAGAGTAAATGTAAATGTTATTAAGAAATGATCAGACAGAAGGGAGTTTTCAGGGAATACTGTTAAGTCTTCAATTTCCATATCATAAGTCAGAACAAGATCTAAGATATGATTAAAGTGGTGGGTGGACTCATTTACTTTTTGAGCAAAGCCAATAGAGTCTAATAATAGATTAAATGCAGTGTTGAGGCTGTCATTCTCAGCATCTGTGTGGATGTTAAAATCACCCACTATAATTATCTTATCTGAGCTAAGCACTAAGTCAGACAAAAGGTCTGAAAATTCACAGAGAAACTCACAGTAACGACCAGGTGGACGATAGATAATAACAAATAAAGCTGGTTTTTGGGACTTCCAATTTGGATGGACAAGACTAAGAGTCAAGCTTTCAAATGAATTAAAGCTCTGTCTGGGTTTTTGATTAATTAATAAGCTGGAGTGGAAGATTGCTGCTAATCCTCCGCCTCGGCCCGTGCTACGAGCGTTCTGGCAGTTAGTGTGACTCGGGGTGTTGACTCATTTAAACTAACATATTCATCCTGCTGTAACCAGGTTTCTGTAAGGCAGAATAAATCAATATGTTGATCAATTATTATATCATTTACTAACAGGGACTTAGAAGAGAGAGACCTAATGTTTAATAGACCACATTTAACTGTTTTAGTCTGTGGTGCAGTTGAAGGTGCTATATATTTTTCTTTTGAATTTTTATGCTTAAATAGATTTTTACTGGTTATTGGTGGTCTGGGAGCAGACACCGTCTCTACGGGGATGGGGTAATGAGGGGATGGCAGGGGGAGAGAAGCTGCAGAGAGGTGTGTAAGACTACAGCTCTGCTTCCTGGTCCCAACCCTGGATAGTCACGGTTTGGAGGATTTAAGAAAATTGGCCAGATTTCTAGAAATGAGAGCTGCTCCATCCAAGTGGGATGGATGCCGTCTCTCCTAACAAGACCAGGTTTCCCCAGAAGCTTTGCCAATTATCTATGAAGCCCACCTAATTTTTGGACACCACTCAGACAGCCAGCAATTCAAGGAGAACATGCGGCTAAACATGTCACTCCCGGTCCGATTGGGGAGGGGCCCAGAGAAACTACAGAGTCCGACATTGTTTTTGCAAAGTTAGACGCCGATTCAATGGTAATTTTAGTGACCTCCGATTGGCGTAACCGGGTGTCATTACTGCCGACGTGAATTACAATCTTACCAATTTACGCTTAGCCTTAGCCAGCAGTTTCAAATTTCCTTCAATGTCGCCTGCTCTGGCCCCCGGAAGACAATTGACTATGTTGCTGGTGCGCTAACTTCACATTTCTCAAAACAGAGTCGCCAATAACCAGAGTTTGATCTTCGGTGGGTGTGTCGCCAAGTGGGGAAAAAACTGTTAGAAATGTGAACGGTGTTGGCGGTGTACACGGGGCTTCTGTTTAGGGCTATGCTTCCTCCTCACAGTCACCCAGTCGGCCTGCTTTCCCGGCTGCTCGGGATCTGCTGGAAGGGAACTAACGGCGGCTAAGCCACCCCTGGTCTTTTCCACGGTGCGGAGCCGAGTCTCCAATTCGCCCAGCCTGGCCTCCAAAGCTACGAATAAGCTACACTTATTACAAGTACCATTACTGCTAAAGGAGGCCAAGGAATAACTAAAACATTTCACACCCAGAGCAGAAAGTGCGGGAGAGACAGGAGAAGCCGCCATGCTAAACCCGGCTAAGAGCTAGTAGCTGCGCTAAGCTAGCGATTCCTAAAACACACAAAGTGAATAATGTGTAAATAATTTAGAGGGTGATTCAGCAGAGGGAGTGCTTTAGTTAAGGCACGTGAAGATTACACTGTGAAACAAATCGTTATCTAGTTATCTAGATCAATCTAACTGCGCAGATTAAACAGCTAACAGATACAGAAAACACCGCTGTGCTCCGGAACAGGAAGTGATACAATACCGCAGTGAGAGCCAACCACCAGTAGAGGCAATGTACGTTTTATTTTTAAAACAACATATCACTGTTACATTGCTTCTTTGTGGGCTATGTTGATTTTGCCAACACACTGAATCAGTTGACTGTTCTGCTTTCTGGAACATTTGAGAATTTATAGGATCCCCATGAAGTTGTTGGACATCATAGCCACCCTCCACACAGGAACTGCAAGTCTTATATGGGTCCAGGAAGGAGTTTCTGACTTTTTTCCAGTAAATTCTGGCATTATATCAAAACCAGTGGTACACAAGGGCTGGACACAACTGCTAAGCTCAGACACTGGACAGATTTGGTCAAAAGGTTTTACTAAGTTGACAAGCAGGGTTTGGTACACAAAAAACAGTCCAAAATCAGCAATGGCAACAAATTCATAAGGTTAAGGCTTGGTCCAAAAAACAAGCAGGTAATCATTAAACACAGCAAGGCAAAAACAGGTCGAGGAAAATACAGAGAACAAGGCTGGAAGCAAAGGCATAAAGCACAATGATCTGATTGGAAAGTGAGAGAAACGAGAGGCTTAAATACAAGGTGTGATGAGCAGGTAATAGAAAACAGGTGTGCAGGAAAACTCCAGAACAAGGTGTGGAAAACAGAAGGAGAACCGTCCTCCACCAAGCACCCAAGTGACATACAAGAGAAATCAGACATACAAAACCTAAGCAGAAAAGTAACAGACCAAATTACATCAAGACATGATAAATCCACAATCCTGACATACTTTGTGTGGATGTGTTCTGGCTCCTTCACTGTTCAAAGCTTGTTTAGATTGAGTATTGGGTAGGATTGGGAATACTACCAGCTTTGGTGCCTTGGCTGAAGAAGAAAGATTTAGTGACCTTGACTTCTCAGATGATGCTGCAACCTTCCCCAGAATTAATGGATGTCCTAATCATTTGAAAAGCTGAGTGAGGAGTCAGAGTGTTTGGATTCTGTCTGCAGTAAAGTATTGAACTTGTAGAGACATTACTTATCTTGGAAGTGACATTCATGGCTTTGGGTCCTCAGACTTTGATGGTGAGAAATGGCTGGGAAGAGCTTATGGTGTCACTAGGACATTAACTCATGAAGAACCACAGGTTCTAGATGTGGTAGTTTGTACAATATACGGACAGCTTCCTCCATGGTGTACAATAGAGAAGTGGAAAACACCAAAAGTTCACAATATTGCAGTGTGACACTGTTCATTACATTACCATTAATTTACTATCTGGTATAAGATACAGATCCACTGAACCAACTGCTACACATCTATCACAATAAATAGCTTTATCTCGAGGGTTTAAAGCATCATAATAACCTGTACATTCTCTCCATTTTTTCTATCACGCACCAGCCTCCTTGAAATCCAGAATGGAGATGGCACCTGTCCTGCAGCAAATCATTCATGTGATTGAAAACCCTCTAGACACACAAAATTTTTTTGGTGTTTATGAAAGTCTTTATTTGAGGTTTAATCTGTTTTCAGTTGTGTTCAATTTTCTAAAATCAATTTTGTCATCAATAAGCTTTTCTGAAGCTGCTTAACAATATTCCATGTAAAGAAATTATGAATAACTGAAGTTTCATATTTGCACGGTGCCATGTAAACATTAGATCAAATTTCTTTTTTTTTTTTTTTTTTGGCCTGTGTGAGACACTGGTGAAACACAATTCTGCTGTTTTGTCCAGAGTGTCAACATGTTAATTTTGGGTTTGGGGTCACATGCATAAAGAAAAAGTCCAGATTTGAATCTGCTGTCTGGAATGTTAGAGGATGGATGAATTCTATCAGGTCTGCAGCAACCTCACAGGATTTATTTTGAAATACAGGCTCTTATTGTGGAAGTATGTATTTGTCTGATCACCTTGCTGTTTTCACGACTTGAATCCTCATGAAAAATACACAAGTATGCCAAAGGACAAAAGTCAGCTCTTTCTGGATTTAAATTGATGCTCTGGTACACAAACACACAGAGGCCACTTCCCTTTTGTTACATGGATGAGGTCACTGGACAGAAATGATTGGTGATGCCAATATCTTTGTAGGATAACAAAGGTCCAAGTCTTTAGGGTCCTGGTGTTTCCTGTCTTCCTGTATGGTTGTGAGACTTGGACACTCACCAATGACATAAGGGAACTACTGGATGTTTTTGGTACTAGGTCTCTTTGGAGAATCTCTAGGTGTTTGTGTCCAACAAACAGTTACTTAGAAAAACTCAGATGAGGACTATCACTTGCATTATGAGGGAGCATCAGCTGTGACATTTTGGCCATGTCACCTGTTTCTCTGGACGTGATCCAGCATGCACAAGCCTCAGTTTTGAAGACCCCAGCAACTTGAAAAAGCCAAAAGGATGCCCACTCTTAACCTGGCTGCAACGGATAGATAATTAGATTTTAGAGGTGGGGCTGAACCAGTTCTCTACCTGTTTGGTTGTGATCCAGGACCCAAGGCGGTCCCATGGTGTTGTGGATCTGGCAACCAGAGCATTCTCCAACTCCTGAACTGATCTCAACTAAGGGGATGGATGCATTAACATTTGAAACCACTGAATATGCCTTGGAAACACACACACACACACACACACACACGTTGCATGTAGCATAATGTTCTGTTAGATCTATAACATATGAAGAAAACAGAGGTAACAAACAGACTGAAGAGTTTTACTGTCTGTGTTGCTGGCTGCAGACCAGGAGCGTCTGTGCGATGACACCTGAAGGTGCTGGACACAGACAGGAGGATGAAGTAGGTGGGCAGTGCAGCCAGTGTGCACTTAAACATGATGCATGATGTGCATATACTGTTCTCCCTTATAACACATCTGCTCAGTCACAATCAGTTTCTGCAATGTGCGTCACCTCAAGACTGAACTGCAAACATGTGACCTTCTTTCTGTAAATCAGCATGTTCACTGCTGTGATTGTTCAATATTTAACCTGCAGCCCAAAGCTGAGCGAATGAGATAAAATTCCCCCCACCCCCACCCCCCCAGGCTCCCGAGTGTTGCTGCTGTTTTTGTTTGTCTTATTCTGAGAGACTTTGTCTGCTTTCTCCAGCGGAGAGAGCTGCATGCTGTAACATCACCGCTGCTGTTCCTGGCATCTGTCTCATGAGGCAAATGTGATTTGTTTTGTTTCATCCTCACGGAAACAAGGAATTAAAGTGAGACATACCGAGACGAAAGCAAAATGGAGACACCTGGAAAATTCACTTCAAATAATTCAGCAATTATTTGGTTTGAAACATTTCGACTACATGTGTCATTTACACTAGGCTGCAAATGTAAGCCTGCGTCCTGTAGGTTAGAGTCTTCCATGTGCCTTCTGGCAAACTGTGGCCGAGGTGCAAATTATCTTTTGAAAACTTTTTCTGTGACTAATGAAGCAAGTCACAAAAGTGTGGCTCAGCACAGTCTTTCTATTCACAACCGTTGAAGTTTGCAATGCCTTCACAGATGCATTGTGTCTTGGTGGCTTCCCTCACTCGTCTCCTTCATGCACATCCGTTGTTGATGGCTGCCTGCTGCAGATGGTTTTACAATACAGTACCACACTATTTCTATTCATGACATCAGGGCCAGAGCTCAGGTTATGAGATAAGTCATGATTTGATCAAACCCAACCTCTGTGTAGTCCATCCATCCATTTTCTATACCCACTTACTCCAATTAAGGCTCATGATGGGGCTGGAACCTATCCCGGCAGTCATAGGGCGTGCTGCCAGTCTATCACAGGGCACCCCTCTATAGTAAATGTAATAAAAATGAGCCAATAGCAAGTCAAATGTAATACACTTTAGTCTGTTTCCTAAATATAACTAAGGCAAAGTCTTGGACCGAACATCGATGTACGTTGATGTAAATATATTGTGTCGATTGCATGTGATACACCATAGGTCAAACTGCTTGGGTGTATGAAGGTCTTGAGATGAAGGTACTTTAAACAGACTGACACAATTGTTAATGATGAACTACTGTAGGCTTTAATGGTACATACATATGGGTTTATTAAAGGTATTCATGAAAATATCCTTGCTAAGTAGAATATCAAGAACAGAAACGTCTGTATTCTCAGGATCCATAGATTTGTTGTACGATTAGTGTAATTTACAACAACAGTAAATATATGTTTATGTTGTCAACATTAATAAGCGAAGCTCCTCACCATGTCATTTAAGTCCTTCAGACTTTTTTTTTTCCGCGACCGAATCAGCTGTTTCCAACAATGTTATAGGTCACATCATGTCACCTTCGGTTCTAGGGGTCATTAAGGTAGATGAGGCAGATACTGATCTGATGCAGAAACAAACCAGTGTCCTGTTGAGATGTGCGGGTTTGACTATTTATGCGTCAATGGCCAATATTTTTGAAGCAAAACAGCTGCCATATTCCGTTCCTGAACGCTCTTTTCTATTGATCTTTAATGAGGCACATGCAACTTTACTCTTTGTAATACTGTTAAAAAATACCTTCAAGTGCAGCTATAACCTGAGCATATCACCAGATCAAAGGCTGTGGACGAACATTTCACCTGTGAGTATGATTGAAATGGGAAGTAATGAACAATAATTTGAAGAGTTCTGTCCCTTATTCCAGCATACGAGGTCTGTTAGAAAAGTATCCGACCTTTTTATTTTTTTCAAAACCTGATGGATTTGAATCACATGTGCTTGCATGAGCAAACCTTGAACCTTCGTGCGCATGCGTGAATGTTTTCACGCCTGTCGATTGCGTCATTTGCTTGTAAGCAGCCTTTGTGTGAGGATGGGTGGAGTCTCTCGTCATTTTTTCTTTGCAAGGAAATGGCGGAACGACTGGAGCAGCGCGACTGCATCAAATTTTGCCAGAAACTGGGCGACAGCCAGGTGGAAACCATTCGGATTATTCAGACGTTTTTCTGTGACGATGCTATGGGCATCACACAGACTAAGGAGAGGTACAACCGGTTTAAAGACGTCGACACAACGGTGGAGAGCGCGCCACGATCCGGGCAGCCATCAACATGCTGAAATGACCAGATCATTCCAAAGTGAACGCTGTGGTGATGTGGGACCATCGAGTGACTATCCGAGAAATTGCGGAAGAGGAGGACATCAGCACTTTTTCGGCACATTCCACTGTGACAGAAGATTTTGCCATGAAAAGAGTTGCAGCGAAATTCATGCCGATGGCTTCGGCACGAAGATGATGGCAGAACAAAGCGCCACGTGTTGAAGTCTCACAGGACATGTTGTGACATGCCCACCTCTTCCACAATTTCTCGGATAGTCACACGACTGAAAAGCCATCAAAAGCCGTCTGAATAATCTGAATGGTTTCCACCTGGCTGTCGCCCAGTTTCTGGCAAAATTTGATGCAGTCACGCTGCTCCAGTAGTTCCGTATTTTTCCTTGCAAAGAAAAAATGACGAGAGACTCCACCCATCCTCACACAAACGCTGCTTACCAGCAAATGACGCAATCGACAGGTGTGAAAAAATTCACGCATGCATACGAAGGTTCAAGGTTGGCTTATGCAAGCACACGTGATTCAAATCCATCAGGTTTTTGAAAAAAATAAAAAGGTCAGATACTTTTCTAACAGACCTCGTATAGGCAAATAATAATAATAATAATAATAGTAAGTGGCTTATTAACACAACATGTATAGCCACATCTTGTGTTTTGTGTTGGTTGAACTATTTTAAGACAATTATTAGGTCTACTCGTGCATAGTTTTGGGGCTTTAAGCGTTGTTGCTACAAGCTTACTTGAAATTGTTGACGTTCTAATAAGCTGTCAATGTGCAGTCCGCATAAGGTGCAAGTGGCAAGATGGCAGCCACTTTCCTTCAGAGGATTGTATCCAGGGTTTTCATGTATCCCATAATCCCTTGCGTGCCAGAGAGTCGCTGCAGTCAAAACAACATAGAGAACCCACATGATGGCAATTGTAAATTAATATTATACTACAAAAATTTATTTTTTATGCTTTTTCATCACGTTAATAACAGACTGCTGCATGATACCCTGAAAACTTGCTAAAACAATTAGAACCAATAATATTATATATATAAGTCTGGAACAAAGAGGACAAACAGTGTTGTAAAGAACAATAATCAAGACGTTAAAGAGCAAACTTCACTTTTCCCCAGAACGACATGATCAGGAAGCGATTGCAGCTCACAGCAGCTCTGATTGAAAATAACGGAGAGACAGCCTGTGATTCTCACGTTTACATAAAACAAACGCAATAACAACATCTATAAACCCAGAGAATATATTCATAAGAATTTTAGGCACAATATAAAAGTAGTTTTATGTTGCGATGTTAATGGTGTTGTCCGTGTGCAGCGGTTGAAGTGCAGCGAGATCAGAACATCTCAGTGCAGTTCTCAATGTTACTGAGATCTTGCAGCGCTGCGACCTCTCCGACGTTTTATGGGATTTGAAAACTGAGGGCGGATTGACTGTGTGGGCCAATGAGCTATCTAGTAATATATACAGTTCAGATGCACGGGGGGCTGGCGTCTCGATAGGAATGACATCTCGTCGGGACACCGGAAGTGACATTGTCGCGATCTGATGCAAAAGCAAAATTGACGTCGCCACAACCGAGTCCACATGGCCGATGAAATGGATGGCATCAGCATAACTCGATGTTCAGTATAAAGGTGAACAACATTTCTTGATATCTTGTAATTTTACTGGCTTGCCTACCTTGTGGTGAGGTTGCAAATTGCATTATTCCATTATCAGTCATGATTTTGTCTCCCTGCGTGTTTTTTTTTTTTTTTTTGGTGAAGGGATTCATGTTCTCTTGTCTTCTCTTGTGATAAACAACATGATCCTCCATTTCACAAAAATGAGGGTTCTTAAATATGTTAGCCTGCAGCAAGCAGTCTACAGGAGAGCAACCACTGCTTCTTCCTATTTTTCATCTTCTGTCTTCAGGCTGAGCCGTGGAAGGCGGAATAAATATGTCCATTTTGGACTACTGTATTAGTGGAGGTGCAACATGTCGGCCTCCATGAAGAGGCCCGCTCTCATGTAGATAAGAAGGGCTAATTCCAATTTTATGAAAACACAGTGGTGTAGATTCTCGTACAAGAATGAACAGACAGCTATGAATGCTATTCCATTTTGAGGAATAAATACCCCTAAATTGTGCACACTGTAGCTTTAAAGTGTTCATTAGATTACCTTAAGCTACAGTACATCTAGAAAGTATTTACAGTGCTTCACTATTTCCACATATTTTTATGTTACAGCCTTTTTCCAAAATGGAAGAAAAAAAAAACCCTCAAAATTCCACACACAATACCCCATAATGACAATGTGATTCAGGTTTGTTTGTTTGTTTTTTTAAGATCTTTGCAAATTTGGTAAAAAGAAAAAAAAAAGGCTAAGAAATCACATGTACATAAGTATTGGCAGCCTTTTGCTATGAACCTTAAAATTGCGCTCAGGTGCATCCTGTTTCCACTGATCATCCTTGAGATGTTTCTGCAGTTTAACTGGAGTTTACCTGGGGTAAATTCAGTTGATTGGACATGATCTGGAAAGACACACACCTGTCTACATATAAGGTCCCACAGTTGACAGTGCAGACAAATGTCAGACCACAAACCAAGCATCAAGTCAAAGGTTGATGCTTGTCTGTAGACCTCTGAGAAAGGATAGTCTTGAGGCACAAATCTGGGAAAAAGTACAGAAACATTTCTGCTGCTTTGAAGGTTCCAATGAGCACAGTGGCCTCCATCATCTGTAAATGGAAGATGTTCGGATCCACCAGGACTCTTCCTAGAGCTGGCCGCCGTCTAAAATGAGAGATCAGGGGAGAAGGTTGTGTCATCATATGTAGCAGCAAGGAGTATGAATACAGAGTGTGACTTTTTTTTTTTTTTTTTTTTTTTTTTTAGTGTTTCTATTTTTGATAAATTTGCAAAATTTTCAAAAAACCTTTTTCATGTTGTCATCATGGGGTGTTGTGAGTAGACTTTTGAGGGGAAAAATGAATTTACTCCATTTTGGAATAAGGCTGTTATATAACAAAATATGGAAAAAGTGAAGTGCTGTCAACAGTTCCTGGATGCACTGTAATTTAAACCACACTAACTGAGTATGACGAGGAAACTGTTTGCACCCTGGAGTGCATCTGGTCCTCATAAAATGACCTAATATTTCCTGGTTGCTATGCAGCTGTGCAGAACAAACACCAGCTGCAGTGACTCACCAGATGGATGTTCAAACCATTACGGATCGACCAGCATGGTTAATGGTGGGCAGCAGACATCGGAGGTTAAAAGCATCCTTTGGCTTTCTTCAAATGTAAACCTGTCTGTGTGAAAAAAGACTGAAAGATGGCATATCATTTGTTTTTTCACCGTGTGTTGACCTTGGATGCTATTGGTGCTCCGGTAGCATCAGCTTTCATAAATCCCTGCTTTGGGGATCTTATGTCGCCCAAATTTTGTTGACTCTGTGTTGCTAAAGTGGAAATTCAATTCTATGGTGGATTTGGAGGTTATAGTTTGTTTTTGCCAGTGCTGTTTATCCATGTTGGGAATATGTTGTCCTCATTTTTAAAAGTGTTCCCTCTGCAGCATTCAGTTATTCACAGTTTTCACACGTAGTTTGAGTGCAGACGCCTCGTCTTCATAACACCATTTGCTACCTTGCTGTGACTTTCTAACATTTTGTGAAGTTTGTCACTTCTTAAAAAAAAAACAAAAAAACAACACATATTCTCAGCTATATCTCTGGAATGTCTGATTGAAATAATGTTTGAAATGAGAACATGCAGATACCAAAACTGCACCACCTGCACATCAATCACAAACTTTACACAACATGCATCCCATCCTTTGGTGTGTGGGTGTTTCTGTAACCCCCAGCTTTCCAGGTTTTACTTTATAGCCATATTATGGTAAGACACTGGTTTCTACAGGCACAAATAGAGCATTTTGTCAGAAATTGAGATATTACCATGGTAACAGCGCACAGGTCAGACTTCAGTACATACTGAGGAGAGCGAAAAGATTTTGTACTTTAAATAAATCTGTCACCCCAGATGTCTTTTTGATTCAACTGACCATTATACCTGAAAAATTAAATGGCTCCTTGTCATAATGTCATCTAGATAAACAAACATAAAACGGTTAAGGAAGTCGCGCAGTACGTTGTTAACTAATGCCTGGAAGGTTGCGGGTGCGTTGGTCAGGCAGAAGGGCATGACCAGGTACTTGAAGTGCCCCAAAGGAGTATTGAAGACCATCTTACACTCATCCCCTTCCTGGACACCAGGTGGTAGGCATTACGGAGATCCAACTTGGTAATATGGTTACACCATGCAAAGAGCTAAACACCGAATCTAGGAGGGGAAGTGGGTACTGGTTGCGGACCATAATGGTGTTTAGCCCCCGGAAATCAATGCAGGGGCACAGGGTGCCATCCTTCTTACCAACAAAAAAGAAACCTGCTCCAAGGGAAGATGAAGAAGGCCGGCTCAACCCAGCAGCCAAGGAGTCCCGGATATAGGTCTCCACTGACTCACGTTCCATGCGGGAGAGATTGTATAGTCTACCCGAGGGTAGCGGGGCGCCTGGAAGCAAGTAAATGGCGCAGTCATAAGGACGGTGAGGAGGCAGTGAGAGCGCACGATCCTTGCTGAAAACCTCACCAAGGTCATGATACTCAGAGGGAACTAAAGACAAATCAGGTGGTGAGTGGACCACCTCCTTGACAACACTGCGAGGAACCGAGGAACTGAGGGGTATATTAGCCTTGGAAGCTAAAGCTAAATCAATGAAATTTCCTTTGGTGCCCATATCAATCAGAGCTGGGGCCAAAAGCGTCTCATTGCAAAAAAATAGCAGCCAGGATTTGAGTGTGACTGGATCCCACACCCGTGAGTTTGGCTTTGCTCACCTGCAGCCCGGATCCTATGGATGAGTGTTGGCTTTTGGCCAAATGGGGCAAGTGCTGAGGATAAGCCCCTTAGCACTACAATATAGACATTCCCCGGTCGCCAGTTTCCGTTGTCGTTCTTCTGGGGACAGTTTGGCCCTGCCGAGCTGCATAGGCTCACCAGCAGGGGGAGCTGGAGTGTCGGAGATTGATTCAGCAGAGCTTGGAAGGGATGGCCCCAGTGTTTGCCATGGGGTGGGGCAAGTGGAAGCTACTCTGTCAACCCAACAGCCTTTGATCTGATGTCGCTCCCTCAGCCTGTTGTCTAGACGGATAACAAGGGAGATGTGAGAATCCAGATCAGCTGGTTAATCCAGGACGGCCAGCTCGTCCTTCAGTGCATTGTTCAACCCATTAATAATGCTTCGCAGCACCGCGGTGTTCCAGTCGGCCTCAGTGGCAAGAATGTGGAAGTTGACCAAAAACTCCGCCGCGCTGCACTGCTCCTGTTTTAGAGTTAATAGACGCTGTGAGATGGAATCTTTCCATGTAGGAAGGTCAAATTTTAAATGGAATTCTTTTGAAAAGGAGGAGAACAAGTGGAGGAGCGGAGAATCATTGCTCCAAAGGGTGGTAGCCCAGGACCGAGCCTCCCCCCGGAGCAAATTGACCACGTACGAGATTTTACTTTCATTGGAGCCGTAATGAGAGGGACGTTGGCTGAAAACAAAGGAACACTGGATCAGGAATGAGGCGCAAGTGTCTACACAACCGGAGAACGGTTCTGGATGGCATATGAACGGTTCGGGCGCTGCTGCGGTGGCCACAGTGGGAAACGAAGCTGTGATAAGCTGAGCCAGAGCAGCGGGAGGTGGTGTTGGTGTGTGTATGAATGACAGCTGAGTGAGTTCTGTGGAGAGATCTGTGAGCTGAATGTCGCAGTGTTTAACCTGATAGGTTAGAGATCTCACATGATCCACGGTGGAATCCCGAGGTACTCCCCCTGAATAGTAAGCACCTGCTGCATCCGGTCTTCCCCCGCTGGGTCCATGACATGGCCAGAAACTCCTGTTACGGTTTGGACCGGAGTGAAACGGAGAACCCAAAAGCTGGGAGCAGAAATGAGAATGGATTGAGTCAGAACACTGGCTTATTTACAATGGATGTATAGAGGAGGAGGATGGGTAGGCAGCCTTGTAAAATGGAGACAGGGCCCGCACAGCAGTGGAACCAGGGAACCACAGTCCAGGTGGCATTGTAACCCAAGTGCTGAGTGGATGATACAATCCAGAAGCCAGGTGGCTGCCTGCAAGCTATCAACGTGGAATCTGAAGAAGATACACAGGTAAGTGGATTGCTGAGCACACAAACCGAGTCAGTTCCAGAAGTAGTTCAAATTCAAATTCACAGTCAGATTAAGAGACATTTATATCTTAGCTGAGTCCACAGTGTTGAAATGAGCTGAAGCTAGAAAATGACAAACAAAAATGCTGAGCTTGGAAACTCAGACAAGCTGCAGGAAAAATTGCAGCGTGCAATCTAAAAAGCATGGGAGTGCAGAAAAATCACTGCATAGGAATGCACAAGGAGAGGCCAGTTACCATGAAAGATATGCTGAGTTTCTGGCGACGATGAAGTGAAGAGCCGGGGTTTATATGCAGGGACTGATGAGTTGAGCAGCAGGTGTGTCAATCAGCTTGAGGCACACCACCTGTGCAGAAGAGAGAGAAACAACAGCAGCAGCAGCAGGAATAGGCAGCCCACAACAGTACCCCCCCTCAATTGGAGCCCCTAGGCAACCTACCAGGATGATCAGGATGGTCTTGGTAGAAGTCCCGGATGAGGGAAGGGTCCAGGATGTGGCCCCGCTTGAACCAGGAGCGTTCTTCAGGTCCATAGCCCTCCCAGTCCACCAGATACTGGAAACCCCATCCCCGGTGCCGGTCAGCATGGCTCCGCATCCGGGTCTTGATCTTCAGCAGGGCAGAACAGGCAGTCTTCCACACCCGACATCACCTCCTGAGGTGGGGATGGACAGAAGGAACGGATATATTGGCTTCCTGAGATGGAAATAGAGGGGGTTTGTAGCCTATGGAGGCTTAAAGGGGGAAAGTCTGGTGGCTAAAGAAACTTGAGAATTGTGGGCGTACTCCACCCAGGTAAGATAAAGACTCCAGTCTGTTGGGTGTGAGGCTGAAACACACCTGAGGGTGGCCTCAAGGTCCTGGTTCACCTGCTCTCCCTGACCGTTGGTCTGGGGATGAAACCCAGATGACAGGCTGGCCGAGGTTCTAAGAACAGCACAGAAGCTTTGCCACACTTACGAAGTGAACTGGGGCCCTCGGTCAGACACAGTGTCCTGGGGGATGCCATGCAGCGGGACCACATGGAGGACCAGGAGGTCGGCATTCTCCTGAGCTGTTGGGAGCTTCTGCAGGGGCACAAAGTGAACTGCCTTGGAGAACTGATCCACAACTGTGAGGATGACTGTGTTACCCTGGGATGGAGGAAATCCCGTACCAAAGTCCACACCTATGTGTGACCAAGGACGGCCGGGATTCGGGAGCGGTTGTAGCAGCCCAGCGGGAGGCTGGTGAGATGTTTTGCCCCTGGCACAGTTAAAACAGGCCTGCACAAACTCCCTTACATCTCCCTGGACTCCCTGGCCCCTGGACAGTGGGCCACCAGAAGCAGCAATGGAGGAAGTCCAAAGTCCAGTGGATTCCAGGGTGGCAGGACAACTTGGAAGAATGACAGAACTGCAGGACTTGAGATCTGGTTTTGGGTGGCATGAAAAGCCGACCGAGTGGCCCTCCCACGGAATCAGGACGGCAGGTGAGGGCTTCCTGGACGGCTCACTTGACATCCCAGGTCAGCGCCCCCACAATCATGGATTGGGGAAGGATGGTCTCTGGAGGATTCTGTGGTTCCTTTGGCGGTGAGTACTGGCATGAGAGGGCATCTGGTTTTCCGTTCTTGCTGCCTGGTCGGTATGAGATGGTGAAGTTGAATCTACCAAAAAAATAGCGACCACCTGGCTTAACGGCGTTCAGATGCTTGGCTGAGTGGATGTATTCTAGGTTGCAGTGGTCTGTCTATACAATAAACGGAGCTGCAGCTCCCTCAAGCCAGTGTCTCCATTCTGTAAGAGCCGGCTTAACCACCAGGAGTTCCTGGTTACCCATAGTTTCTGTCAGCGGGGGAGAGGCACCGTGAGAAAAAAGCACAAGGATGGATTCTGTTGTCACTCTCTGATATCTGGGACAGGACCGCACCTAGCCCAGAGTCAGAGGCATCCACTTCACTATGAGTTGATGATCCGGGTCCAGCTGAGTAAGGATGGGTGCGGTGGCGAACCGTTTTTTAAGGAGATTGAATGCAGAGTCAGCCTGAGGAGTCCACTGAAAGATGGTTTTGGAGGAAGTGAGTGAGGTGAGAGGAGCTGTAACCTGACTGAACCTGCGGATGAATCGTCGGTAAAAGTAAACCCTAGGAACTGTTGTAACTGTTTAACCGAAGACGGAACCGTCCAGTCAGTGATGGCCTTGACCTTAGTAGGATCGGGTTTGACTTGATTGTGAGAGATAATGAAGCCTAGGAAGGCTATGATATCGAGGTGGAACCCACACTTCTTGTTATGTGTCGGACGCGGGCGGAGCACCGACCCAGCGTTTGAAGGACCAAGCATAAAATAAGCAGAGCACGGTTCAAAGGATAACAGAATTTAATAAATATAACAGTGAGTGATATTAAACAATTAAACAGTCCGTGGTCTGGTGAGGTGAAAACACGGCGCGCTCTCAGCAGCGCAAACGGTCCGGAGCCACAGCAGTTCAGACCCAGGGACCCCGCCGACACCCCCCAGGTGGCCGCGACAAACCGAGTCTGTGAAGAAAGAAAACATGAGGTGAGTCCAACTCCACACAGAGAGACACAACTCAAAGGTGCACACAATCAGCAAACACTTCCTGTCTTAAATCTATACATCAGCTTCTTACCCTGGAGGCACGGAACAACACAGTTCAAATCTCCACTGCAGCAGAAGCTGATTAGACAATTAGCATAACATGACAGCTCACTAACACAAGGTGTGAGGGACACCTAATCCACTGTCATTACTTCATAAAAGTCACCAAAACCAAATTACCTCAGGAAGTGTGCTGAAGAGTGTGAGACCTCACCCAATCCTCCTTCACAGACTGTGGCGTCAAACCTGGAGCGGTCTCTGCGTCCGTGATGGTGAGATTGTTCTCCTGACGTCGATCTCACACGTCTGCTCACAAGGTCGAGTCTCTGGCATTCAAGGTTTAAATGCAGCAATCTCTGATTAAGACAAAATACACCACAGCTGTGAGTCCTGATGACCTGCATGTGAAAACAAGCCTCAGGTGTTCAGGGTGAGGTCCTGATGCTCAGCCACTCAGTCCTGAATGCATACCACCTGGTGGGAGAAACAGAAAACAAAAACCAAACCAGCCAAACACCCCAGCCCACAACAGTACCCCACCCTCACGGGAAGCCTCCCTTTCAACCACACGGAAATGGGCCAGGAAAAACAAAGCCCCCCCTCCAGGGACCATGGCTGGAATGTTGGCTGGGAACAAAAAACACCTCCTGCAGCTTCAGCTCCTTGTGCTGACAATCCAGCTGGGAAAGGCCCGTCTCCAGGAGCTGTGCGTTACTGTGCTCTGATGACAGCTCCATCATCAGCTGCTCCACCTGCAACGTTAATCTCTTCATGCAGTCATTGATCATCTCAATGTTGAGCCTCTCCAGCTCTTCCCTCAGCTGGATAACACACGCTCCCAGCCGCCTCTTCTCTATCAACAGGGAACTCCGTGCCGAGACCATCACTCTCATCCTGGAGCCCGTCCTTTCCCATCCTGAGCCTGTCTGCAGCAGACTGCTCCGCAGATGACACTCCAGTGCAGAGACATCCCTTGTTGACTTGAATGGTCTTGCCCTCTGTTTCGTTTAGCAAACCTGTTAGAGTCTCCACCTTTGTGTTCATTCCTGTCGACTCTTGCTTTAGTTCACTTTGCATATGTTTGGCCGGGAGTTCTTAAACCTGTGCACTCAGCCTTCTTCCGGCTATGTGTTAAAGTCTGCTTAGTCATAAACAAAAAAAACAAACAAACACAAACAACCATACCAACCCCCCCTCCCCAGAGGACCGTTCCATCAAACCCCGGGAAGAGGAGAAAAGAAAAAACACAACCCAAACTTAAGCTTGCAAACAAAAAAAAAAATGCTAACACCCCCCCCGGACGACATGTGGGGACCAACACCCCCCAGAGGACATCCCGCCAGCTCCAGGAGTAATAACCACAGCCAAGGTCCCTCTGAGACCCAAAGTCACCCACGGGGACTCCCAGCGCCTCCCAGAGGACTGTTCCATCAAACCCCAGGAGACGCCCCCCCTCATGACTAACAGACCCAGCCCCGGCCGTCTACGGCTAGATGGACCCACAGTCCTTTTCCCCCCAGAGGACACCACAGTCACACCCTGAGGGCGGAAACTGGGGGAAAAAAAAAAAAAAAACATACAAACAAAACAACAACCCCAACCCCACCCCCTCAGCGCAGTGGAAGTACGTCCAGTGTCACCAACCACGACTATACCCCAAAAGTCAACCGGGAGGAGTGGAACAGCGGTAATGGCATATGGCACAAGACGGCGCCACCCCTCTGACTTTTAAACCAGCCACCAGCTGCGGGTATATTCCACTGCCCCAAACCTCAGCTACGCCGATGGCGTACGGCTCAAAGGCGCGCTGAAGCCGGAGGTGGAACAGGGAAGTAACAAAAAAACACCCCTAAACCCCCCCACCCGGGTGCAGAGGTTACCTGGGAAACGCCCAGCATAACCGAACTGCACCACCCCAGCAACGCCAATGGCAAACGGCACAGAGGCGCGCCAAGGCTGGAGGTTGCAAAGGGAATTAAAAAAAGAAATACCCCAACCCCCCCCCTCCCGGGTGCAGAGGTGACCTGGGAAATGCCCAGCATAACCGAACTGCACCACCCCAGCAACGCCGACAACGTACGGCTCAAACGGCTGGGGCCGGAGGAGAAGACAGGGAATAAAAAAAAAACAAAAATACCCCAACCCCCCCACTCCCGGGTGCAGAGGTTACCTGGGAAATGCCCAGCATAACCAAACTGCACCACTCCAGCAACGCCGACAACGTACGGCTCACACGGCTGGAGCCAGAGGAGAAGAGAGGGCACAAAAAAAAAAAGAAAAAAGAACAAACAACCCAATTACCCCCCCATCACCCCCCAGAGGACCGTCCCATCAAACCCTGGGAGGTGAAACCAAAAGAAATAGAAAAGAAAGACTAACAGACTAACATAAAGTCACCTGGGTCAAACTATGCTCCAGACAGCCTGCATTTTCAACTCCACCAGACGACAGACAGTGCTTAAAAACCCACAAAAACAACAAATTAACCCCTGATAAAAACACCTCATACAAGAAACGGATAATAGACCAATAAAAAAAAAACTAACATTGGCCTACATCGTCAAGTGCAAAGAATGGAAAAACGTATTTTCCATCCTTTGATCCTAGATGGTAATGTGACTCTGTCACCAACAGAGGGAGCCAAAGTGCCAAATAAGAAAATTCCTGTGGTAACAGAGTAAAAACCAATACACACTGCTGCAAACGACAGCAGGTTATACCAAACAGCTTAACGTGCAAACTAAATACCACCGGGGCTGCTACAACAGGCGTCGGAGCCCGCTGCACGGGAGGAGACGGGGCTACAGCCGTAACAGCGGGGTGCGACGCGACCCAGGCTGTAAACTCCGCCATGCGCGCACCAACGCGCACAACCCGGGCGGAGCGCACCCGCAACTGATCCCGGATCAGCTCCAACATCTGTTGCAGCCTTCCCGGCAAAAATACCGTCTCTGCTTCCGCTGGTCCATTGTTAAAGGGCCAGAGACTACTGTTATGTGTCGGACGCGGGCGGAGCACCGACCCAGCGTTTGAAGGACCAAGCATAAAATAAGCAGAGCACGGTTCAAAGGATAACAGAATTTAATAAACATAACAGTGAGTGATATTAAACAACTAAACAGTCCGTGGTCTGGTGAGGTGAAAACACGGCGCGCTCTCAGCAGCTCAGGCAAACGGTCCGGAGCCACAGCAGTTCGGACCCAGGGACCCCGCCGACACCCCCCAGGTGGCCGCGACAAACCGAGTCTGTGAAGAAAGAAAACATGAGGTGAGTCCAACTCCACACAGAGAGACACAACTCAAAGGTGCACACAATCAGCAAACACTTCCTGGCTTAAATCTATACATCAGCTTCTTACCCTGCAGGCACGGAACAACACAGTTCAAATCTCCACTGCAGCAGAAGCTGATTAGACAATTAGCATAACGTGACAGCTCACTAACACAAGGTGTGAGGGACACCTAATCCACTGTCTTCATAAAAGTCACCA
The DNA here is from genome assembly GCF_902500255.1 of Thalassophryne amazonica. NCBI lineage: Eukaryota > Metazoa > Chordata > Actinopteri > Batrachoidiformes > Batrachoididae > Thalassophryne > Thalassophryne amazonica. The sequence goes on from NC_047107.1 coordinate 101,721,622, forward strand.
AAACCAAATTACCTCAGGAAGTGTGCTGAAGAGCGTGAGACCTCACCCAATCCTCTTTCACAGACTGTGGCGTCAAACCTGGAGCGGTCTCTGCGTCCGTGATGGTGAGATTGTTCTCCTGACGTCGATCTCACACGTCTGCTCACAAGGTCGAGTCTCTGGCAATCACACACTGTGCATTCAAGGTTTAAATGCAGCAATCTCTGATTAAGACAAAATACACCACAGCTGTGAGTCCTGATGACCTGCATGTGAAAACAAGCCTCAGGTGTTCAGGGTGAGGATCTGATGCTCAGCCACTCAGTCCTGAATGCATACCACCTGGTGGGAGAAACAGAAAACAAAAACCAAACCAGCCAAACACCCCAGCCCACAACACTTCTCGGCACTGACAAACAGACAATTCTGTAGTAACCGTTGGATCACGAGCTGGACATGTTTGTGTGGGTCTGGGGATCCGGGGAGAAAATCAAAATGTCATCTAAATAAACAAACACAAAACGGTTGAGGAAGTCACGCAGTATGTCGTTCACTAATGCCTGGAAGGTTGCGGGTGCGTTGATCAGGCCGAAGGGCATGACCAGGTACTCAATGTGCCCCAAAGGAGTATTGAAGGCCGTCTTGCACTCATCTCCTTACTGGATATGCACCAGGTGGTAGGTGTTACGGAGATCCAACTTGGTAAATATGGTTGCCCCATGCAAAGAACTAAACGCCAAATCTAGGAGGGGAAGTGGGTACTGGTTGCGGACCATAATGGTGTTTAGCTCCCGGAAATCAATGCAGGGGTGAAGGGTGCCATCCTTCTTACCAACAAAAAAGAAACCTGCTCCAAGGGGAGACAAAGAAGGCCGTATCAACCCAGCAGCCAAGGAGTCCCGGATATAGGTCTCCATTGACTCACATTCCAGGCGTGAGAGATTGTATAGTCTACCCAAGGGTAGCGGGGAACCTGGAAACAGCAGCAGCAGGAACAGGCAGCCCACAACATCCTCTCTTCACCACCATAGTGGAGTTGAGATGAAATATTCAAGATGAGCTTGTAGTGTCAACTTCCAGCTTTAATTCAAAAAGTTTAAAGGCAATATTATATTTACCCAATTTGGAATTACAGCTAATTTTATACATAGTGCCTACATTTTCAATGCATTCACAGACATTATTTTTCAAACAGCTCATGGCTTGGATACATGAACAATTCCAAGTAACTGAATTTGTATTAGACTTCACTTTCATCAATCAGAAATGTATAAGTGCATTGTCATACTGCATAGAAAATCTGTCTGAAGTAGGCAAGTCAAAACTAAGTGTCAGTGCAGGAAGCATAGGGAAGCCACAGAAGTGCCCATGACAACTCTGCCAGAATTATAGGCTTCTGTGGACTTGTCAAGGATGTCTTGTGGCTTCTGTCACTAGTCTGCTTTTTGCATGGTAACTCAATTTTTGAGAGCTTGCTACTCCAGACATGTTCAAGCATCCATCCCCTGATTTGTCTCAAGAGAACCACTTGTAAAAATGATTATTCCTATTATGATATATTTTGTGCTGTGTCGGTGTCAAAATCAAACCCCTTGTCCAACACTTGGGTAATGGGTCAAGTTGGGGTGCAATATGTTGGGGATCTTGTGTGCCCTGTGACCATGCAGGCCTAACAGAAACCCTGAATATGAGACGGCTACTTGTGCTCTGGTGAAACAAGAAGTCCTCAAGGGCAGATCAGGCAGAGGAAGTGATGGCTTGTCACACAATAGCTGTGAAGGTGGAAGACAGCTGCAGCAGGTCCTTAGAGTGTGATCATCTGGGATTTCCCAGCTGTCGGACCAGACTAAGGACTTGTTAAGCACCGTGTGTTTGTCGAAGTGCAATGACATTCCCGTGTTAAACAAACCCACGTACAGCGGTCTCTATATGGACATTGGGGGTAGATTTCTCTGCTGCACACTCACAGGTTTTTCAGTGATCCAGCAGGATTGTCAATCTGGAAGCCTTTACCTCCATCCCGGCATGGAAGCAGGAGATTTGTGATTCATTCATCGGGCCCCTTAAACGAAGCAGGAGGGCTTATTGTTAGCTGCATCTGTGACTGAACAGCCCTATTTAGGATCTGCTCTATTCACCCTGAACAGGGCGTGGGCTGGAAAAGGTGCCCTATACATAATCTGCTTCACTTTAACCTCTCTGGATTACTGTGTCCAGAGGATTCACTAGCTCTGTAGCAGATAAACAAAAACTCAAGTGATGAAATTTGGTACAGGGAACATATGAACCTTGATGGACAACAAAAAATAACCCGAACCAGACATCGTTGAAGAACTCAGCCAAACCCCAACCCTCGAAGAAACCCGTTGCCCTTAAAGGTGTTGGGAAAGTGTAGGTACACGGACCCACAACAGGGGGCGCAAATGAACGGACAATGAAGGAAGTCAAATAACAACAATTTACTGTTGTGAATGGGCACAACAAACACAACAGATTACAACAATAGACAAAAAGCCGAAGGCAGGCAGGCTCGAAGATAGAAGACGTCTGTCCAAAGTAGAACCGGAACCACACGATTTCCTCCGCCACCAGACCCCGGGAATACTGGAGCCGCCGAGTCCCGAACTCCCAGGTGGCCACTGCCTCCGCGTGTCGGACCTGGTACTGCTGGTGAGGAACAAAAAAACAATTAAATGTGGGTGCGTTTGCACCCAGCAATCCACACGGCAGGAAAACTACATCCACCTCTCGTTGGAAAAAGAGTCTGCTATACAATGCACAAAAGTCACAAAAGGTTACTGTCGAAAGATCACACAGTCAGCTGAGAACGTTACCTTCCAGGTAGAGCGATATCTCGGCAAAGAGGTGGAGACGTCGTCCTGCTGATGTACCCCTGCTGATCAGGTGATTGGTAACAGCTGTTGCAGGTGATGCGTGACAGCTGTCACCCTGGCTGCTCCTGTGAGGCGGCTGCGCCCTCTGGTGCCTGGAGCCCGCACTCCAGACAGGGCGCCCTCTGGTGGTGGGCCAGCAGTACCTCCTCTTCTGGCGGCCCACACAACAAAAGGCATGAAAAAGACAAAGCACCCGGGAAGACAACATTCCCACTGAGATCTTTAAAGAATGAGTTCTCTTTCTAAAATGCCAGCTGCACCACCTCATCATCAAAATCTGGACTCAAGAAGAAATACCAGCAGACCTGAAAGACTCAATGATTGTCACCATGTACAAGTGGAAAGGAGACAAGTCTGACTGTTGAAACCATCCTGGAATCTCCTTACTGTTTACTGTAGGAAAGATTCTAGCATGGATTGGCTGTCCAGAGAAATTCATTAAGAAAATCATTAAGGCTTCTCCACGATGTTTGCCAGAAGTTCTGGTAAATGATACAAAACCTGAAGCCTTCAATGTTCATTGAGGTGTAAAGCAGAGTTGTGTCATCACCCCTACACACTTCATCATCTTCGTGGCAACAGTCTTCCACCTGATCAAGGACAAGTTCCCACCATTAACTGACATAGTGTACAGAATGGATAGAAAGCTCTTTAACTTGAGCGGACTGAGAGCCAAAAAGAAAATCACCACCACTTCACTGCTAGACATCCAGTATGCCGATGACAGCAGCATGTCATCCTTTGCAGAAGAAGGTCTTCAGAAAATTTTTGAAACCTTCGATGAAGCCTACAGCAGTCTTGGTCTTCACAGGAACCTGAAAAAGACACAGCCTCCACAGACGTGCTAATCCAAAGCCTCCTGCTGTGAGACTGCATGGACAGGTCCTTGAAAACATGAGTCACTTTCCATACCTGGGCAGCCATGTGTCATCAAATGCCAACATTGGTGACAAAATCAAATACCAACTCAAGTGTGCAGGAATTGCTTTCTGCCTGGTTCGTACCCGTGTTTTCAAAAACGAAGACTTTTGACATCAGATCAAAATCCTCATCTACAAAACTGTTGACATACCAACCCTGCTGTAAGGATCTGAGACCCTTGAGTGATTCACCAATGCTGCCTGAGAAGTATCCTCCACATCAGGTGGGAAGACTACCATACCAAGATCAGCATCCTGGCTTAAACCAAGTTCCAGAGCCTCGAGTGCGTCATCATCAGGAACCAGTTTCGGTGGGTCGGTCACATCGTTAGGATGGATGACAGCCGACTTCCAAAACAGATCTTCTACTCCCAGTTGAGCAAAGGAAAATGGCCCAGGGGAGGGCAAAAGAAACGGTACAAGGTCCTCCTGAAGCACAACTTCAAGAGCTGCTGGATCGAATGGAAGACCTGGGAAGAACAAGCAAGGGGCTGAGCCAGCTGGAGAGCAACGATCCAATTCAATTCAATTCAATTCAATTTTTTTTTTTTTATATAGCGCCAAATCACAACAAACAGTTGCCCCAAGGCGCTTTATATTGTAAGGCAAGGCCATACAATAATTATGTAAAACCCCAACAGTCAAAACGACCCCCTGTGAGCAAGCACTTGGCTACAGTGGGAAGGAAAAACTCCCTTTTAACAGGAAGAAACCTCCAGCAGAACCAGGCTCAGGGAGGGGCAGTCTTCTGCTGGGACTGGTTGGGGCTGAGGGAGAGAACCAGGAAAAAGACATGCTGTGGAGGGGAGCAGAGATCGATCACTAATGATTAAATGCAGAGTGGTACATACAGAGCAAAAACAGAAAGAAAGAAAGTGCATCATGGGAACCCCCCAGCAGTCTACGTCTATAGCAGCATAACTAAGGGATGGTTCAGGGTCACCTGATCCAGCCCTAACTATAAGCTTTAGCAAAAAGGAAAGTTTTAAGCCTAATCTTAAAAGTAGAGAGGGTGTCTGTCTCCCTGATCTGAATTGGGAGCTGGTTCCACAGGAGAGGAGCCTGAAAGCTGAAGGCTCTGCCTCCCATTCTACTCTTACAAACCCTAGGAACTACAAGTAAGCCTGCAGTCTGAGAGCGAAGTGCTCTATTGGGGTGATATGGTACTATGAGGTCCCTAAGATCAGATGGGACCTGATTATTCAAAACCTTATAAGTAAGAAGAAGAATTTTAAATTCTATTCTAGAATTAACAGGAAGCCAATGAAGAGAGGCCAATATGGGTGAGATATGCTCTCTCCTTCTAGTCCCCGTCAGTACTCTAGCTGCAGCATTTTGAATTAACTGAAGGCTTTTTAGGGAACTTTTATGACAACCTGATAATAATGAATTACAATAGTCCAGCCTAGAGGAAATAAATGCATGAATTAGTTTTTCAGCATCACTCTGAGACAAGACCTTTCTAATTTTAGAGATATTGCGTAAATGCAAAAAAGCAGTCCTACATATTTGTTTAATATGCGCTTTGAATGACATATCCTGATCAAAAATGACTCCAAGATTTCTCACAGTATTACTAGAGGTCAGGGTAATGCCATCCAGAGTAAGGATCTGGTTAGACACCCTGTTTCTAAGATTTGTGGGGGTGGAAGTCTTCAAAGAAATACAGATAACACAGAGGAGAAAAAGAGAAAGAGGGAGAGACAGCAAGATCCAGATCAGCAGGAGCTTCCCACAGCATTCATGTGCTGCGTCTGTCAGGAGTCAGTTATGGGACAATCTTCCTCACCACTGAGGGATAGCCATGATTGAGTGTGTTCAGTTATTTATGGACTCTGGAAATGGAGGGGCTGTTTAGACATTTTGTAAATGGTTAATGTGATTTAAAAAAAACAAAAAAAAAACAACTTGAATTAAAGCTGAAAGTTGACAATTCAACTGCCTCTTGATGGCTTCATTTCAACTCCACTATGGTGGTGTGCAGATACACAATTACAAAAAAATGTGCAACCATTCAGCTACATCTCGACCTGACCATACATCCAATCCAAAAACCCGGGGTAAGCTTGTGACATTGCAGGTTATATAACACAATAAAGAGTCTTTCTTACAGTATTACAAAGGTGTATTTTGTCATCATGTGGCTCATCACATTTCAGAATGGGACAGTGAGGTAAACCAGCCATGCCAATGAGGCAAGCACACACTGTTCTAGTGATTGCGGGGTATTAGGTTAATCATCCTGTTAAATACTGCATGTTAATTAGAAATCATGAATAGAAAGAAGCTACGTGCTTTGATTTCGTATATAGTGGAAGTACATACATCGGCATTGAAATTTCACTATCTAATACCCTATCAGTTTGGTCTAATTTGTCTCATTAAGCACAATCACTGGAATCTTATTCCTGCCCAGGGGTGCACTCCCATCTTGGAAGAATTTCAATAACGTGGCTTTTCATTGAAGATGCAGTGGAGTGACCGATGACTCCCCTGAGATACACTTTCATAAAGTTTAGTGTTCAATAAACCAACCTCATTTTTGCATTTCAATGGCACATTACTTATCCATTAAAGTATGTTTTAACCTTTCAGACTGGTGTTTCTTTTTAAGATAAAATAAACAGATCTTCACTTATACAGTATAATCATGAGCGCTGTTTTTGAAAAATAATGAAGTAGTGATGTATAATCACTTTATTGCTCCTGGTGGGGGCTACACCACTTCACTTTTCTGTGTTGTGCATTTTCAACTTTTTGACAGGAGCGGAGACGAAAAGTTGTGACACATGGACTTTATGTGCCCTCTGTGACCTCATTCCATCATGTTTTCAAAGCTCACCAGCAAAGAATGATGCATAATTAGCTGCAGCAAAAGAACCTCGGTGCCAAAAGAGAAATTTCTTTTTTATTCCATGTAAATAAATCCTTTGCTTGAAAAACTCAAATTAGAATGTTGATTAGGTCACGGCAGGGGATTGTTTGTGCATGTTCAGACAAGTGAAAACAATCTGTTTTCCTAATTCCCAGAACAATGATTTAATAACTCACTGGATTTGCATTAATAAAGATTATTCTTTAGTCATACATTTTTAAAAATGTCAGTTTTATTTGTGTTTTATTTGAAAATATTTACAGAGACTAGATGGTCCATTGGGCCATGCACCATTGATTGGCTTGGTTAGTCCAGATCACAGGATCCCTTGAGTGAAATACTGGCTTATCTCATGTCACACATGTCCCAGCTGTTACGTCTCAAGTATATTTTGATATATGCATCTTCAGGTGGGCAACAGAATTTGAACATAATTTATAGTCAGAGTGGTTGTAAACTCGACACTGTGCACAAAGGGGTTTATAGTGAGGCAACTGCAGATTTATGCTTGGGTACACCATTACACTGGAGCACGCTTCAGAGCACAGTGGGTACTTTTTTCATCCTAAAGCAGGTATGGATTAAACAAATAAGGTGAGTTATTTTCATATATTTACTCCATCAATCGTTAGATTGGATATAGAATTTCAACTTCGTTCATACCTGGAGTGGTTGTACACTCTGTCCAGTGCACAAAGTAGTTTGTGGTAGTTTTACGGCAGTGACAGTCTTGGTAATGGTCCTGCACGGGAGCTCACTTCGGATTGCAATGTGTGGGCTTTTTCATCTGTGTGTATCATTTAATTAATTTAATTTATTTTTAATTAATTCAATTTACTTAATTTATGTAGCACCAAATCACAAAGTTGCTTCAAGGTACTTCACACAAGTAAGGTCTAATCTTGCCAACCCCAAGAGCAAACACACAGGCGACAGTGGTAGGGAAAAACTCCCTTTGATTCTCCCTTTAAATTTGAGGAAGAAACCTCAAGCAGACCAGAATCAAATGGCTGACCCTCTGTTTGGGCCATGCTACCTACGGAACTGTATAGACGCATTGTGAAAGGTTAAACACATAGCTCCCAACTTGGAGTCAGAGTCCCCATTGGGGGGATCACAGGGCTGCCTGAGCTTTTTTCAGCTCTAAGGTTATCAGAATTAAAAGTTCATCTATTAAATAAATTCAAAACATTCACTGTTTTGCAGTTGTGAATCTCGCACCATCTTGTGGTCTGTGACTCACGCGAGAGGTTAATTTCACCAGAGTTATGGTTTGGGGCACAGTGTAACCAAACCTTGTGAAGTATGGACAACAAGAAAACATCACGGCATAGCAGAAGCCCATCACAGGTGCTACACCTGCTCTAGATAATCCTCTCATCTTGTGAGAACGTGTCATCATCATAATCGCCCGTGAACTTGCTGGATCAGTGACATCCACATACTTGCTAGCCATTGTTTACATGCGCTGTGAAACGCCGGAACTCTGCTAGCACAGCGGTGCATTCTCTGAAGCACAGGGGGCAGCCAGGTGGATTATGGGAAATGTTAAAGTACTGAATATTTATTTGACAACCGAAACAAATTTAAAAAATAATTTTCTTTGGATGAAATAAAGAGAAAATGAAAAAAAAACCTATAATGTCATTTTGTAAAGGAATGAATCAATTTATTCTTATCTTGGGGGAGGGTTACACCTAGGCTGGGTGAGCTCAGCCTTTCTTTGGGTCAAGTAGGCAGCTCTGAAGATAAAAGGTTGGGGATGACTGGGTTCAACAATTAAAGTGAATTATTGAGATATATTTAATGTAGAAATCATCCTTTTGGTAATAAAAATTTAACATATTTCACACTCTTAGTGATTACAGACTCCATACGATGGACGAAGGAGTTACACCACGTTTACGGCCCTCCTCAGTGGCTCACTTTGGAGCACAAATGATGAACATTGTTCAGCCTTTTGACCGACAGTGATGATCAAATAAATAAGTTATTTGCATATATTTAATGTAAGAATCATTGTTCTATACAATTTCAACTTAGTCCACACTCCAGTGTGTGAACTAAGGGGTTTATGCTTGCTTTTAGGGTGGGATTACACAAGAGTGCACGTCAGAGCTTATCAATTTTATGTGCAATATTTTTCTCTTTATGCACGCCCCGGTGCCACTACAATATCCCAAGAACCTAATCCTTCAACAGGCCGAGCTACACTGAAAAAAAGACTGATTGCATTTGCAAAAGTGCCAGAGAACAAGACAAGAGCTGTGGCCATGTGTATAAATTTTCATCTTTTGTCAGAGACGCTGCACCAAACAGCTGATGGATCATTCGTAACAAGGAATGAAGCAAACAGTCATAAAATTCTCAGAGCTCTACTTTTCTCCACGGTGTACCAGCAGTACGTGCTGAAGCTGCTTTCATTCTGCCGCTGTGCAGAATTATTTATTTCAGACTCTATTCCTGGGAGGACGCTGCTGCTGACAGCGTCTCATCTCGCCATCTGAATACCGCGAGCTTCCATTAAGCTGCCGATGGCAATATGATGTCTCTGTCGGAGGTTCACGAGTAAGTAGTTGCGCCATATTTGGAGTGTTGAAAGCAGAAGTACGACGGAGGCAAAGAATGAAAACATTTATTGTGTCTGTATGTGATGTCACACAGGTCCTGTCGTAAAGAACAGGGACGTGAGGTGCTGGTTTGAGGTCTCTGAAAGAATCCTGCTTCCCGGCAAAGCAGCTGGACTTTGGAATTGTTCCCATTGAGAACGATCAGCACATTCGTGTAAGAAGAACAATAAGACAGTCTAACATTCCGCATGACGACTAGATTTTACATTTGTGATGCCCGTTAATGTTGTTAGAAAAATGTACAGAATAACATTTTGTGTGTGTGTGTGTGTGTGTGTGTGTGTGTGTGTGTGTGTGTGTGTGTCTTAGTGCAAAAGATAGATCCCAAAAGAATTTCAGAAAAGCCATGCCCTTGGTAAACATTCCTCAACATACCCACCCCCCGCCCCCAATTCCCGAGCTGTAGCCTGACAACGAAATAATCGGCCTGTTTGTTCGACCACCAATAAATAACCAACAGAAGCAGTTTTACAGTCACCGTCAGATAGCAGCAGTGTTTCAGCTTGGAATACATATTCATAAACAACAGTGTGTCACTCTACACCCACAATTCATCAGAACAACTTCAACAAGAGATAATAGTTACAGCTGTGTGGAAAGTAATTACCACCATGATAACAATGTGTCACATCTGCAGTAAAGTATTTACATTACTTATTTGAGTCCTGTGGCTTATTTTCCCATGTGTGAATCAGCCAATAAAAGAAGGCAATGGAGTGTCTCAGAGGTCAAAGGCTGCGGAGTTCATCAGCTGGTGCAGATGCTGTTGATGGAGATGATGGGCGGATCCACCAGGCCCATCTCCTCGTGCTCGTTAACGCACAGCTGATAACCGCAGCCCCACCTACGTTTCAGTGGGGTCACCTTGGCATCAGGCTTGGCACGAGGCGGGAGGAGGAAGCCCACGCTCCCCGCGATTAGCATGTGCCAGATGCTGTGGATGTAGAAGTAGTTCTCCTCCGTCTCCACGAAGGCATAGAGGGCGACAGCTGACGTGGCTATCATGGTGCCCGGGAAGAGGAAGAACACCCAGCGCTTCCAAGTAGGTGGGTAGCAACGCCGGCGGCGAATGGTGCGCACGGTCTGATAGGTGGAGACACACACACACATGCATAAATCATACATACACAAAAATGTTGCACTTCATTTTAAAATTTAAGAGGAAGGACCACTCAGAGTCTATCACTCGGCACACCTTACATGTCAGACACAGATTCAAGCAAATTCACTCTTTAGGATTCAATGAAACCAGAATAAAATAGTTCAGAAAGTGTGGGAAAGTGTCAAGAGAGGCCACAAAATTTCATTTTTTTATTCTTTGATTATTCATTTTTAATTTATAGTAAAATTACTGAAATATATTTGATTATTTTAAAAATGTAATCAGAAGTACTAAAACATAGCCATGGGACTTAAATTATGCATTATTCTTCTTCATTTATCTGACCTAGTGTGTGTGTGTGTGTGTGTGTGTAGACAATATTGAGATTTCACAGATTTCAAAATGCACCCCTGCCTTTGTAAGTTTGGGAATGACTGCTATAATATAGGGTTACAGTGCCCTCGAAAAGTATTGGCCCCCTTGTTATTTCACACATTTGTTTATGACATTTCAAATACAAAAAAGTAAATCAGACTTCTCTGTATAAAAAAATGTCTAAAAATATCTTCCTTAAACTCAAAGGAAATCTCTTGATATAAATGAATTAAAAATATAAAAGCCAACACGACGGGTTGCATAAGTAATGGGTCCCTTTGGTATAATACCTGTAAATAATCAGTTTTTCTTCCGACAAGTCAGGGCATGGATACATGAACATTTCTAAGTCACTGAATATGTCTTGGAGTTTATTTACTTTAATTATTATGAAATACAAACAGTATGGCACTCTATGGTAAATCTGTAGGTAGTTTTCACAAACTGATTGTGCAAGGAGAAGAGTGAGGAAAGCCACCAAGACACCCAGACAACCCAGAATTTATAGGCTTCTGTGGCTGTGATTGGAGATATTGTGCACAGTGCATGTTTTGTATTTTGTATCACCAGTTATACAGCTTCATGACAAAGTGGTATTGAGGATTTTCTTAAAAAGAAGACCTGAAAGTTGTGCTTCTAGATGTGCCAGAAGGTACATCTGAGATGCAACCCTAGATTTGATGTTTTGGTGAAAGAAAATCCTTCTCTGCTCAACTTCATCATTTGACTCAAATTAATGGGACTTACAGAAAACTCATCACTCCTCTTTTAACTGAGCTTGTAAGCAAGAGCCAAGTGTTGTTCATCTACAGTTGTTCATCAAAATCAGAGAAGCAGGTAAGCATGTGAAGAGAGTTTTCCTATTTTACAACCGCATAAGACAAAGTTTGTTTGTTTTTTTTTCAAACATGCTGATGGCTGTCAGCTTGTTTCTTACGCCCAGAGAACTGAGGCAAAGAGGCAGCGATCAAACCAATGTGACACGTCTGCTGTGTGTGTCGGGGATAAAGCAGAAATGAGGGAGATATGAAGTGAGAGATGTGCATACAGAGAGGAGCAGGCTGACGAAGGACTGATCAGTCAAAACAATTTGTTCAGCAAACCAGTAGAAAGGCGTACATGCACATGGAACACAACATTTGAAAAAAAATTATTTAAAGTATGGAAATGAGTGAATTTTGACACATTTTTTCACGTGACGCTTAAAGTTATAGTGTGTAAAATTTGGGACATCTAGTGGTGAGGTTGCAAATTGCATTTTGTCATCACTGGTTACGTTTTTGCTTCCCTTCAAGTGTTTTCGCTACTTTTCCGATAGGGATTCGTGCTCCTAGACATAGCTCAATATGTGTGATCCTCTGTGTCACAAAAATGTAGGTTCTCAAACTTGTTAGCCTGAGGTGGCTGGCAACCTGTAGACAGTGTGAAGAGAATTCCGCTCCTTATTTCTTCAGTCTCATGGCCACAATTCAAAATGTGAAAGGTGGAGTAAGTACAGTATGTCCCTTTCAGGCTACTGTATCAATGGGTAGTGTATCACGGCCGCCACGAGGGGGACCGCTTCCATGTAGATATGAAGGGCTCATTCTAAGCTTAAGAAAACACAGTTAGTCATTGTTGCAATATCCTGTTTCTACTAAAAAAAAAACAGCAACAAAAAACACGCTTAATGACCCACTGATGCATGTAAATTGACACCTATTTGCCTATTCCTGTTATTTTGGGGTACTTTGGGGTTATTTGGGGTACTCTTCAGTCCACTCTCTAAACTGTCTGCACCAGTTTGCCCCTAATTGCTACTAAACAGTTTACAGGAAACTACCTAAGACTAGCATCTCACTGATGTGCAACTGGTGGAGAGCAGGCGGAAACACAACAAAATTGCAGGAAAACAGGTGAAAAGGCAATAAGTTTATCATAGAAAATCTAATTGAATTGGTCCTTCCAACACGTTCGCGCATGTCCAGTCTGCTGAATGCCGTCCGCAGTGACGGTGAAAATACGGCTACAAATCTCGAACATCCGTACACGTACCACACGAGAGCCACTGACATGATGCACAGCGCACGCGTGAAAGTCAAATCAAGCGGCACTGGTCCGGTCCTTGCAGGTGCAAAGATTTGCACATGAATAGTGTGTGCACAGCTGGATTGTGCATTCACAGCAGGCCACACATAAAACTGAGTTCCATGAGATGACTCGGCTCATAGGAGGCAGCACAGGACGCACTGGCATGGTGATACTTTGGTAGCACTCTGATAAAAATAAAATACAAAAATGAAGCCAGTGTACTGATATCGTCCATCCAGCATGCCGTGCACACATGCACATTGAATATGTGCTAACCAGGAGAACTGTATTTAATTTTTACTTCTTTCCCCCAAAAAACAACCAAATAAATAAAATAATAGAGGTATTACAATGAATCCGGCTGGTGCAGCTCATGCATCTAGCCCACTTGCATGCACGTACATTGTGTGTGCTTAACCTTAATTCTAATTAAATCTTAACTTCTGTCCTCAGGCAGGCAGGCAGGCAGGCAGGCAGGCAGGCAGGCAGGCAGGCAGGCAGGCAGGCAGGCAGGCAGGCAGGCAGGCAGGCAGGCAGGCAGGCAGGCAGGCAGGCAGGCAGGCAGGCAGGCAGGCAGGCAGGCAGGCAGGCAGGCAGACAGACAGACAGACAGACAGACAGACAGACAGACAGACAGACAGACAGACAGACAGACAGACAGACAGACAGACAGACAGACAGACAGATAGATAGATAGATAGATAGATAGATAGATAGATAGATAGATAGATAGATAGATAGATAGATAGATAGATAGATAGATAGATAGATGTTAAAACAATGAATCCGGCTCACGCAGCTCATGCGTCCTTCCCGCATGCTCACATCATGTGTGCGCTGACCAGGAACATCAAACTTAATTTCCACTTCTGTCCTCAGAAAAATAAACAAATAAATACATAAAGTTAAATACAGTGGGATTCTGTGGCTCGTCTATGGTTGGACAGGACGCGTCCAGCCCACATGTTGTGCACGTCAGGTGGGTGCCGGCCATTTGCAGAGCAGGGTGGCTGGATGCTGCTGGACTGTTTGGCCACTTCCAGAAGAGCTCTTCCTCTCTGATCATATAAAAGGAAAAGTCTGTGTCAACCCCTCACAAGTTGTCGACATGTTGAGCACGTTCTGAGTCACAGAGACAACATGGTGAGGGGTACACCGTGCCCGCCTCACAATTTGGCGAGGGAATTCATCATGCACATTTTTTGAGTCTGTTCAAAAAATCAAGCAGTGTGTGGGTGCCACCCCGCAACTCAGGCAAGGGGACAGTGAACAGCTGTGAGGAACATAGGATCAAAAATTACCCCAAGGTTCCTCACTTTGACAGTGTGATGTATGACACACAAGCCTAGGCTAAGCATTAACTGGTTAAATTGATGCCGATGTCTCACTCCATTGTAAGCAGAAGATCATTCACCACTTTACTGTGAGCCGTCTCTGTGGAATGATATTTTCTAAAAGCAGACTGCAGTGGCTCAAAAAGATTATTCTCAGTAAGGTGATCCACGAGCTGCGGTGAAACCATGTTTTCCAGAATTTTAGAGGAAAATGAAAGATTTGATATTGGCCGATAGTTTTTCAATCCACTAGGGTCAAGATTAGATTTCTTAAGTAATGGTTTAATCACTGCAGATTTGAAACATTAGGAACAGATCCAGAAGTTAATGAGAGATTAATAATTTCCAGCACAGTTGGCCCAAGAGTGGGCCACAGGTCCTTAAACAGTTTTGCTGGTATAGGATCAAATAAACAGGTTGTGCTTTTTGTAGACGTTACGAGTTTCATCAGTATGCCTAGAGAGATACTATCAAATTCTGTAAATCTAGGTAATACCTCAGTAATGGCGCCCACCTCAATAGCAGGTTGTAGTGGCTGGGTTAAGGCCTGCTGGGATATGTTCAACCTAATGTCTTTTATTTTCTTCTTGAAGTAATCCAGGAAATCTTGTGCTGTAAAAGGAGAGCGAACTACAAGTGGTTGTCCATGAAAAAGTGTTGAACAAGAACTTTGAGTTATGCTTGTTTTTGGTATTCAAATCAGAGTAATAGGTCCACTTTGTAGCCAGTAATGCATGCTTATAGTCTAAGATAGCATTATGCCACGCAAGGTGGAATACTTCCATTGTTGAACTACGCTATTTCTGTTCTAGACCATTAGCCTTATGCTTGAGGTCATGTAAGTAATTATTGAACCAAGGTGACTGTGTTTTGGGGGGCATGGTTTTAACAAAGGTGGCGCAATCATGTCAAGCGTAGTTTTGAGCGCCGAGTTTAAACTGTCCATAACACTGTCTACTGAGTGGGCATTTTCCAAACGTGAAGCTAAGATATCAGGCAGTCTAGCTTCGGGTTCAGTCATAGTTAAGGAGTTGATGCATCGACGTAGTGATAAATAAGGTTGTTGTTCCACTAAACACAGCAGCGAAACTGTAAACGTCCAAACGTTAAATGTTGCCTACTGCCTGTGATTTGCATTTTATTGAATGTGCTTAATGCATTACGTAAAACACTTAACAGCTTTCTCATCAGCTTGTTTTTCTTAAATATTTTAAATTCCTTTTAAAAATGGTTCCCATGCTGTTTAATTTTTTATTTTAATGACTCATACTGTGTTTATTATTTAATGCTCTCGATACATTAAGGAAGGACTTCAAATTGCATCTACATATAAAATATTCACTCTTGCCTTATGTTGCTATTTCAGTTTACTATGAATTCAGCCCTGTCCAATAATACATTCTGCCAGAGTTCTGTGTCCTCCCAGGTTGGGACTTCATTGCATATGTATATATTCACTCGATGTTGTTGTTGTTTATAATAAAATACAGTGCTGTGCCAAAATGTTAGGTGCCCTATAATTTAATGATTGTTTTTGCATGATTCGTGAGACAATAGAAAATCAAACAAAATCAAAAATTTCTCAACATTCATATTAATAAATAAAAAAATAAAGGTAATATTATTTTATGTGCCCAGTTTCATTCACTGAAATTATTTAATACAATTGTTAAAATTACTGATTAAAATGAACAAAAACAGGGAACACAAAGACAGTTGCAGCGCATCACTGGATAAAAAAAAAATTGTAAAACCTATTAAATAACTGTCAATATTGAAGCCTGGTTACTTATTCATAGTATTTAGAAATTCTTCATTTTTTATTTTTTACTGGGTAACACTTTTGACATATTAATGTGCCTGAAACATTTGCACAGTACTATGCATCCGAAAGGTATTCACAGCACTTCACTTTTCCCACATTTTATGTTACAGCTGTATTTGAAAATTGAGTAAATTTTTCCCCTCAAATTTCTTCTCACAGAACCCCATAATGACAACATGAATTTTTTTTTTTTTTTTTTGCAAATTTATTAAAAATAAAAAAACCAAGAAATCACATCCTTTGCTCAATACTTTGTTGATGCACCTCTGGCAACAATTACAGCCTCAAGTCTTCTTGAATATGATGCCACAAGCTTGGTGCACCTATCTTTTGGTGGTTTGCCCATTCTTCTTTACAGCATCTCTCAAGCTCCATCAGGTTGGATGGGGGAGTGTCAGTGCACAGCCATTTTCAGATCTCTCCAGAGATGTTTAATCAGATTCAGGTCTGGACTCTGGCTGGGCCACTCAAAGACATTCACAGAGTTGTCCTGAAGCCACTCCTTTGATATCTTAACTGTGTGCTTTGAGTCATTGTCCTGCTGAAAGATTAACTGTCACTCCAGTCTGAGGTCAAGAGCACTCTGGAGCAGGTTTTCATCCAGGATGTCTCTGTACATTGTTGTATTCATCTTTCCCTCATCCCGACTAGTCTCCTAGTCCCTGCCACTGAAAACATGCCCACATGCTTCACTGTAGGGATGATGCCTGGTTCCTCCAAACCTTTATTACATTTATAAAACACAACTATAGCATGTATATTTTGAAAGTACAGGTTGTCATGAAAAAAAAAGACATAAAACTTGATTGTGGGATGCAGGGAGAGCTGTTAACAGCAATAATAAAGTTACTGAAGTAATAAGCATTAACATTGGAATTTAAGAGTTAACTAAATTTTATAATAATTTATTAATGGTGTTCATGTTAGTTACTGGAGTAATAACCATTAACATTGGAATTTAAGCATTAACTATGTTTTATGTTAGTTGCTGGAGTAATAAGCATTAACACTGTAATTTAAGAGTTAACATATTTTATAATCATTTATTAATGGCAATAAGCATGAACTAACATGGAATTAAGAACTATGTTTAGTAGTCATTTATTATGTTTAGTAATCATTTATTAATAGTGTTCAGTGCCTTTCGAAATTCTAAATAGTGTCTAAATTAATTCCTTAATTAACATGAATGACCCTCAATAAATGATGACCAAACACAGTTAAGTCTTGATTCATTATTAATGTGCCCTTATTTTACTGCATTAATCATTGTAAAGTGATAATTTTCATATTCATTTATTAATTATTTGTGGAATCCAACAATAACAAAACAAGAGGCTTATATTCATTCCTGGCGGATGCTTCTGAGGACATTATGAAATGAAGCTCCACTTTATCCTGACACACACTTGATGTAAAGCCTGCGTCATTAGTCTTCATACATTCATCATTTAATGGAATTAAATGAACAAACTGTATTTCATGTTGAAGCATGGTGTGGGAGTGGGACCTACCACAGATCAATGAGATTCCAGTGACTGGAACTTGTTTTCATATGAAATGGCAGAAAATCAACTCCATCACAGTGATTACAGTGTTTTAAATGCATGGTTAGTGACTTTGCAAGTCCCATCTCAGCTGCCAGAAACACATTCACAGAGGTACCGTGTTTGAAAGGGACAGGATGTGATGATTTTATTTGTTGAATATAGAGACTCTGCTCATACTTTCCTGAAGTGGCCTAGAATTGCTGCACATTGGCCTCAAACAATTCAATCTAGTCTTTTCTCAAGTGTTTAGAGTGCCCTTGATAACTTTATTTCTTTATGATTTTCATTGATTAACCAGTGCTGATTGCTTGCATTGTATTTTCCCCTGATATTACCAGACAGAATCCCTCCACTATTCCAAGAAAAGACAGTAATTACATGTATTCCATCAGAAAACATGTCTGATTAGTTTATTATTCTGCATTTCTATAAAACCTAATAATTTCCATGGAACCCAGTGAAGAGAGGCTTTATTCCCACAGGCACTGTCCTTCATTCCCTTTGGAACTACAGGTGTCTCATCAGGATAAACCATTTCGGTCCATGATGGTCTTCTAACACAAAAGTCAGAACCCTCATTTATTTTGGAGCATTAAACATATTTGGCACGGAGAGATTTGAACTTCTCCATTCTTCTTTCAACGCACGACACCACTGCAAAGCAGCAGATGCTCCGTGTCCTCTGCTTGACTGATCTAATTTGGCTGTGTCTGGGATCACTCAGAACGCCAGGCTTTGCAGAAACATGACAAGCTGAAATGAAAGGGCTCTTGTAGAAAGTGTGCAATGTTCAGATTCAAAGGGGCTGAGTAGGAGGCATACGCGGTTGGACAGCTGATAAATTATAAAGTGTTGTGTAATTAAAACGAGGGTGAAAGCGATGTTTAAACACTGCAACCTTAGCATTAGATTCAAGTGACTACGGGGAAGCTGCTGTGATGACTTTGATGCCGTGAGTAGTTATCATGTGAAATCACGTTAAGTCTCTTCCTTCAATATGACAGCGCAGTAAATCTGAGAGATGCTGTCATTTTTACACCCAGCCTTGAGATTTGCAGTTTCCATTGCTGCTATATGGGCTTTAACCCTCTGGGGCCCGAGGGCATTTTTTTTTGACAGTTCACTCGCCTGGCATAAATGTTTTATTATTGCTGTTAACAGCTTCCGCTGCATCCCACAATCAAGTCTTATGTCTCTTTTTTTCAGGACAACCTGTGCTTTCAGAATATATATGTTTTTGTTGTGTTTTATAAGTGTAATAAAGGTTTACAATCAAAATTAGGCAAGGAAAAAATAAAGCGAAAAATAATTTTCCACACACATTTATTCAAAACACATAGCAAACTATAATAAACAACTGTTTTGACACTTTATAAAGGTAATTTGAGGTCTTGTGTGAAATATTGTACAACAAAAAGGTTCAAACAATAAACACAAATGCACATTTTGAACAATATATACAAAATGGTCTATGCGTTTTGTTGTCCATTGATATGGTAAACAGTGTTTTACGCAGAGAAAGCAACAGAGTTATCCAGTAACATTCACATGCAAACTAGTGGAGCAATCCTGATAGTTACACACTCTTTGTTTGAGCATGTGAGATTGTCATCAGAGCCTCTCTGTGATCACTGTGCGTAATGGCGCAGAGCGCACTGAGTATGTATTAATAGTATGTACTCAGTGGAGCACCCAGGGGGCTATTCAGACACGCCAACTAATAACATATCACTCCTGAAAATGATCTTTGGCTTTTCACGTGAGGTGAATCTGCCCTACGATTGGATTTTGGAAAACCATGTGACGGTGAACCAATTCCGATTGGACACTCACATTGCGCACGTCATCACACAGCTTCTATGAGGAGTACAAAGATAACCGATGGCTGGCTCGAAAGTCCGCGGAGTTAACTTTTCAGCAAAAAAAAGAGTAAGTTTCTATCTCATATCATTCAAAGGTTATTTACAATTGAGTCAAGCTTGGTCTTAGCCGTCGTATACGACAGCGTCTGCCTCAGAGGTTTAACCAGGCAGTAATGGGCTTGGTGGCCACCAGACCTACACTTTGGAATCGAAAGAAACTGACAAAAAAAGTTTATTATAAGATAATGTTATTTCAATACCTGCTCCAAATTTTCATTCATGCATGTGATGACAATGTTATTCCCTGTAACAAACCCAGACGTGTCACGTAGGTGGCAGTGGTGAGCAAGTAGTAGGCAGCTCTATGGTATTTTACATAAGCAAAACAAAGTTGCATTTTGGGTTAATCCACAGCAGTGCATCAATATTGGGCTTGAGGCAGAAGGCTATGGTTATAATGTAGCAGGTGCGTAGGGGGAAGGGGGCACAAAGGATCAGAAATGTTTTGTGGCAGCATAAAAACATTATGCATAGGTTTAGGTCATTCTATTGTGGATTTAATAATGAATTAATGAACGAATTGACTGAAAAAAAATTCTGGTTCAAATCTGTATTATACTCCAATTTCAAGTGGCTTCTGAACATTTCTCCAGGCTACAATGACGAAAAATCCATCCACAGCTACATTTACAATTTAAATGGAAAACATTTCAAAGGGTTAATTGGTTGGTAGGTCTAGTGGTGGGTGGTGGCCTAGAGGATGGGCAACAAGAAAATCCCTGGTGGAAACTCTGATTTTGCATTACATCTGTCAATATATGGATCCTTTAATTAAAATTCAGATAGCATAAAGTCTGAGGAAACCCTGACAAAGTGTGTCAAACGGTCATTTTAAGTGAAGCTCAGAAAAGTTACATTTTACTGAGTAATGCTGTCAAACTCAAAAATACCAGGATCTTGTCTGGGACAAAATATCCTACCTTTTGTTGAGGACTTACAGTGCATTCAGAAAGTATTCACAGCACTTCACCTATTCCACATTTTGTTATATTACAGTCTTATTCAAAAATTGATTATTTTCCTTAAGATTCTACACACAGTACACCATAATGACAATGTGAAAAAAGCTTCTTTTTTTTAGATTTTGCAAATTTATTAAAAACAAAACCCAAGAAATCACATGTACATAAGTATTTACAGCTTTTGCCATGAAGCTCATAATTGAGCTCAGGTGCATTCTGTTTTCACTGATCATCCTTGAGATGTTTCTACCTAGAGTTGGACCTTAATCAGGGAGGTGACGAAGAACGTGATGGTCACTCTGTCAGAGCTCCAGCATTCCTCTGTGGAGAGAGGAGAACCTTCCAGAAGGACAACCATCTCTGCAGCAATCCACCAATTAGTAAAAGGAACATGGCAGCTCACCTGGAGTTTGCCAAAAGGCACCTGAAGGACCAGACCATGAGAAACAAAATTCTTTGGTCTGATGATACAAAGATTGAACTCTTCGGTTTGAATGCCAGCTGTCATGTTTGGAGGAAACCAGGCACCATCCCTACAGTGAAGCATGTGGGGATGTTTTTCAGCAGCAGGAACTGGGAGATTAGTCAGGATTGAGGGAAAGATGAATGCAGCAATGTACATTGGATGAAAACCTGCTCCAGAGCTCTCATGACCTCAGACTGGAGTGACAGTTCTTCTTTCAGCAGGACAATGACTCTAAGCACACAGTCAAGATATCAAAGGAGTGGCTTCAGTACAACTATGTGAATGTCCTTGAGTGGCCCAGCTAGAGCCCAGACCTGAATCTGATTAAACATCTCTGGAGAGATCTGAAAATGGCTGTGCACCAATGCTCCCCATCCAACCTGATGGAGCTTGAGAATTGATGCAAAGAGGAATGGGCAAAACTTCCCAAAGATATGTGCACCAAGCTTGTGGTATCATATTCAAGAAGACTTGAGGCTGTAATTGCTGCCAAAAGTGCATCAACAAAGTACTTTGTTTCTATGTTACAGCCTTATTCCAAATAAGGCTGTAACATAACAAAATGTGGAAAGAGTGAAGAGCTGAGAATAATTTCTGGATGCACTGAATACAATTTCCACACTTGATTCAAAACTGAAAAAGCTTTCCCTGAAGAAACAACAAGCCTTGTTTTCAAACTCATGCCAGAGGTTTTGTGTTAAAGGCTTTCCCCCTCAGCACCTTGCCTGAAATACTATTATTTTTATCTTCTCAGTTCAGAGAGCACGTTATGACTCAGTGAAGAGTCAGTGAAAGTATAAGCTGACTTATAATGGGACTACAACCCATGACTAATACCTGCAGGCTGAAAAACCTTTAAAGCCCCCTCCATTCTAATGTGAAACAACTTCATTGTTGATGAATACTTTATTGAGCAAGTTAAAAACATTTATACATTGCGCACATTCATCTTTGAAAATCCGTACATTAGTCAAAGGGAGTAGAATTAAGTAAAACTTATATTTTCTACCCCCTTTCACATGTTTTATTTTCGACTACGCAGACAAGAATAAATAAAAAAATTTTGAGATCATATACACCTATATAAACACACACCTTGCATTATACATATCAACATGTATTTACATAAATACACTACCTCTATACACAAATACCCTTGCATACACCAATACACACACTAGATTCAATGAGATTTGACAGTATAACACTTTTAACCCACATTGTTCGGGAACACGCGGTTTCATCCATGCACATGTATGTATGATGCTTTAAACAACAGCTAAAGTATTTTTATAGTTACTTAAATAATGTAATGTGCCAGCTCCTTTTGGCTGCATGTTCGAACAAGTTCCATAAAAGCCTAAAGTGCATTAATAGTAGTAAATGTCAACCTCAGATTTCAGAATCCACATTCCACTGTGACATGCCCAGCTCGTCAACCATTCAGAAGATTCAGACGGCTTTCGGTGGCTTTCAGTCGTGTGACTATCCGAGAAATTGTGGACAAGCTGGACATGTCAGGGCATGTCCCAACATGTCCTGTGAGGCTTCATCACGGAGGCGCTGCTGCTGTGCCATCATCCTCATGCCGATGAATTTCGCTGCAACTCTTTTCATCGCAAAATCTTCTTTCACAGTGGAATGTGCCGAAAAAGTGCTGATGTCCACCTCTTCCGCAATTTCTCGGATAATCACACGACGGTCCCACATCACCACAGCGTTCATTTTGGAAATGATCCGGTCGTTTCAGCGTGTTGATGCCGATCGAAGCGCGGCGCGCCCTCCACCGTTGTGCGGACGTCTTTAAACCAGTTGTACCGCTCCTTAATCTGTGTGATGCCCACAGGATCATCACCGAAAGCCGTCTGAATAATCCAAATGGTTTCCACCTGGCTATTGCCCAGTTTGTGGCAAAATTTGATGCAGTCGCGCTGCTCCAGTCGTTCCGGCATTTTCCTTGCAAAGAAAAAAACGACGAGAGACTACACCCATCCTCACACAAAGGCTGCTTACAAGCAAATAACGCAACCAACAGGCGTGAAAAAAATCACGTATGTGCACAAAGGTTCAAGGGTTGGCTCATGTAAGCACACGTGATTCAAATCCATCAGGTTTTTGAAAAAAATAAAAAGGTCGGATACTTTTCTAACAGACCTCATATGTCAGCATCAGTTTAATTCATAAAGAACACAGGATGTCTTATTTTGGGAAGAAAAAAAAAAGTTTTAGTCAATTGTAGTTTATTTTCTGTTTTACAGCGTTTGGAAAGAGGTGTCATTTTATTTAAAGTGGCAATTTTGTGTCAACGGAACGGAGGACGATTCTCGTTTCTTGACTACAACATGACAAGAGTCCCAGTTAGTGACTTTAATCCACAAAAAAGCGATTCACGATATTTTAATGGCTTTGAGAGGAGTTAAGAAGCGGACTTACCGCTTCTGAAGAGCAGCGAATCAAAGAACCACGAGCCAGTGGTTCGAAGCATTGCTTCAATGGCTCAGGCATCAAAGTGGAGTCACGCTGCAGATGATTACAGGCCCACTGCAAACCAAACCCTGAATATCCGTAAGACTTTATTTGTACGTCCGTATGACTCTGAAACTCGGAAAATCCGTATAGGTTGACATGTATGGGCCTGACTTCATTGCAGTCACTAGTAATCACTCGTGTCTCTGAGTGAAAACACGACTTGTTTCGTGTGTGTGTGTGTGTGTGTGTGTGTGTGTGTGTGTGTGTGTGTGTGTGTGTGTGTGTGTGTGTGTGTGTGTGTGTGTGTGTGTGTGTGTGTGTGTTTGTTTGTTTGTTTTTTTGTAACGAGTAACGACAGGGCGAGTAGAAGTATGCAATTAAGGTTGGAAATGTAGTGAAGTAAAAGTGAAAGTAAGCTGAATTAAAAAAACTCAAGTAAGTACAAAGTCTCCCAAAACGTACTTAAGTACAGTAGTGAAGTATTTTTACTTTGTTACTATATAACACTGCTTGAAAATTAGCATTAATTTGTAAAAGTATTTTCTTTTGACTTCTTGTTCAGGGTGGTGATACGTATCTGCATCTCATTTGTCACGCGGTTTACGCTGGATGTACTTCCTGGAACAATTCCAGATGTGTGTGAACAATGGAGTACACAGTCAGAGTGTTAATTATACAAGAACAATCCAGAGTCTTTACCATTCGGGGGTTCTTATGCAACATTAGTTAGCTAATATTAACGTTACATACCTCACATTAGTTAGCTAATGTTAGGCAAAGCAAATGGTAGCTTTAGCAAGCTAACATTAGTTAAATTGCCCCTGTAATTGAATACTTAGTATTATAATATCTAATATCTATTAGATCTAATATCAATTTGTACATATTACCCAACTGTTACTGTAGCACAGATTCCAGCTGCCTCCTGAGATAGCATAGTGTAGTCTGACTGGACACTATGGTGGTAGTAGATCATCCGTGTACCATTAGACTACTACTCAAAGCTTACAGAGTATCTGGATATCTCATGGATTGTGACAATGATTTGCCCACTGTATCGTAAGATAGTACAAATATTCAGGCCTGTAACTTAAGGGCCCTGTCCCACTGGCATTTAGGAGGATTTTTGGTAATTGGCCCATATTCGCCAAACATCTGCAACATCCGTGTAACAAGCCTGTATGAGTCGGCCGTCATGCAAACATGCTCGTGATCATCCGCAGAGGCACGCATGTCCACAGCCAGGATTTTTGAGCTGCTCAAAAATCTGGATGTGGATAATATCCGCCTTACATACTCCATATATACTCAATTCATACACAATATATACTCACTCTATGCGCTGTATATCTTCCATTAACCGCTGATATCTGCAACTGACGGGGATTTGCGGCTTGACAGCGGACCGGGACAGTGTGTAAAACAGATATATATCGTGCCCATCATGTCCACATCATAAACTAAAATATGTTGTAGCGAATGCATACAAATTGGCCACGAATAAAGTGTTTTTATTACATCTGCTTTGCAGCTGATTTGCGGACAATCTGTGAATGCATAACAAACACGTCATGTAAACCCAAAGTACTATATGTGGCAGAAAGCGACATACCTGCCAGTCAGTGCCGGTCCGGCTGTGTAAATCCACAAAGACGTAACTCCTGCAATCCAGGACTTTTATTTAACACCAACAAAAGGAAGAGTTGCTGTGTACCCACAACGCACGCTGATGTCTGTTTTCTGTGACACTCTCAAAAAAAAAACACCATCTCACACCCTGAGCAGCTTCCCCTCTCCCGCTCCCCAAACTCATGAACAGTTAACCCTCGCATGACAACGTGAACATTAACTCTGTGATCAACTTGTCCAAGTCCAGCAAATGCTCCAGAGGCTGTATTGTTGGTGTGAATAGTGATGCCGAAAGGAGTGAGTGAGCTTATTTTATGACCGCAATGCAGATGCCGTGCACGCACATTCATAATACACCCGTAATACTGCCGTGATAATCTCAATGTGTCGGATCAGTTTCCTCACTACATGCGTTATACAACCGTGATTGTTCATCATATTCTTTATATATTATTAATATATTCGTAATTCATACTGGGACATTTGTCATTTTTGGCCATTTTTGTTGCGGACAACAATGAACGTCCGCAATTTGTATACTCAATTCATGCGCAATTAATCCTCTCCTCAGTGGGACAGGACCCTAAGGTAAAAGTTAGAAACTAGCTAACATTAGCATTACTCTGTAGACACAATTTGTGTGTACTAAATAAGTTAAATACAGTAAGTACTTACATTAACAGTATTCTTTGGTCTACACTATGAAGGGAAGCATAGACTTAAGTGAGCCATTGTAATGAGGGCGTCATGAGACATTCAACTTTGGTTTTGAAGGGTAATGTTCACGTTAGGCATCTCTGACATCAAATTGCAAGATTTGAATTATAAATGTTTCAAAACCACCAAAAAACAGTTGTTTTTGCCACATTTGAGAGGGATTCCAAGTCTTAATTACCGTATTTTCCGGACTATAAGTCGCACCAGCCACTTTATCCATTGTAAAGAAAAATAAACCATAAATAAGTCACACTGGACTATAAGTCGCATGGACATACAGGTATGTTAACTTAACATGAAAAGTTCAGATGTTAATAGTGTGACAGCTACCGTTTTCGGATGCATATTTCACCAATTGGAACTTGTAACTGCAGAGTATGATTTTCTTTTTGGTAGCATTTTTTCGGGCCTTCTCCGTTGCCTTGTTAAGTTATCAGTAATGTTGAAAGTTTTATTTTTCTATGGTAGCCAGAAGTCGCAGGAAAAGTCATACAAGCCTTGAGTGCCCTCTCGTGAGCTGCATTTTACCTACATATATGTTTGTATTTTGCGGACCACAATGCAAGCCGAACCATAACCCGCACCATCGCTGAACGGTTCTTTTCTAACATATTACCCGCTGTGGACCATAGTACACACCAGGTGTCAGCTGCCGATGTTCATGCAGCACCTACCTGCGCAGCTCATGACCTCCCCGTGGTGTCGACGCCAGCTCTTTCCAAGTGCAGATGCTAATCCTCCGCCGTCGCTCACCCCAGTGCTCCGACGCAGCTCTCAGCATCAACTTAAACACTGTGCTCACACTGATATCCAAGGGTTGAAGCTGTTTTGTTAGCCCTCCCGGCATAACAGCAAGCATCATGTTCATCTGCTTCACACGCTGTTTCACAATCATTGTCTGGGTGAGGTGAGGAATACGCATCCAATGTTCTGTTCTCTGATTGGTTATCGTGACCAGTGTGACCTATAGGGCGGCCGCCATACTACAGTGCCCACGATGCATTGCATTTCCATTTCCGGGGCCATTTTAAAACATAGAGCGACTCTGTCACGTAAAATTGTTTTATTACGGTAAATTAATTGAGAATCTACCGGTATATTTTTCATTTATAAGTCGCTCTGGAGTATAGGTCGCACCCACCGGCCAAAACATGTAAAAATGTGCGACTTATAGTCTGAAAAATACGGTAGGTTGACAGGCCACAACCAGAATCTCCTGTAATTTCAACCATGGATTGAGTTGCCATTGAACCGGTGATCTTCTCTTTTGGATGTAAGCACCACTATTATACACTTTTCATGTATATATATATATATATTTGGCCAGTTATTTCAGTATGTGAGGGCTTTTCTTCAGGGAACTCATTATGGTATGAACTCATTTGTTGCAGAAAACGTTTGTGTGACTCTGTTGGGAATATTTGTCTCTTGCCTTCTACCCATGCCACAGCCATGATACCCAGAGCAAACAGACTGGGACCCAATAGGTTCCACAGGCCGTGACGATCCAGCTGCAGAGCCATGGACAGTGACATCGCCCCCAGCAGGTACAGCACCTTGACAAAAACCACATGATGTGAGATTGATTACCACTAAAGATTGTCAACAGTAGTAACATTTATATGCACCTGGAACAGAGATGTTCTCCTTTAAACTGTAGTGAAAGACTGCATTTCCGACATGCGTCCAAAGCTCCCAGCACTTTACAGTGATGTCTCACCTCCACACCCTGATGTTACAAGCTGCAGTGGAAGATGCTGAGCTGCACATTGGGAGCTATTTGGAAAATTAAGAATCTTGCGCAAGGGCATCATAGTGTTGACAAAAATAATGAGATGAGTGCTGCTTGTTCACATTCCCCTGGCGTATTTTTGTCCATCTGGTTGTTAGAATGAAAAATGCTGCTTCTGTACTGTGTATATATGGTATAGAATTATTTGTTGTTATTGGGTTTTGTGATTTTATTTTTGTTAGTATGCCCAAAGCAGATGGTCACTCCACTAAGTCTGGTCTGCTTGAGGTTTCTGCCTATAATCAAAAATGCCTGAGGGAGTACTTGTGTGTAGAGCCTTGGGGTGACGTATTGTTGTGATTTGACATTATAAATAGATTGAATTACATTCTCTAACCTTTGAGATACTACTTTCAAATAATCATCCAAATCAAAACCTGTGTGTCATGTTGATGTAAAAAAATGGTATTTTTATCGTGATGTGATTTCAGAATGGGAAATTTTGATTGTGGCTTTTTTTTTTTTTTAATTGTGTGAACATTTTGAATGTAAGAAATAATGTTAACCAGTTGGAGACAGAGAGTGATGCTGCTGGGCCGCTTCATACAAAATTCTGTAAGCCTCCATCACTGGACTGGCACCAAGCAGGCCACAGAGAACAGACATGTGGTGTTCTACAAGTCCAACCATTTTAAACAGTGCAGCCTCCCACCCGAGGCTTAACATTTTGACAACAAATGGCCTCATTTGACCAAATGCCAATCCATGGCGAGTTGAGTACACCCGCTACAGCACTCTGTGGACACACAAGGAACATTAACCCTTCCCCTTCCCCTAACCCCAACCATAGCCTTAATTACCACAATAGATAAATGTTCCGAATGACACAGAAGTGAAGTAGTACAGTAGTTCTGCACTCTGTCAGAGAGAAATTACATAGCTGTCAAAAACCGCATCATGGTGGTTTATGTCCGTTGCTCCTTCTTTCTGTGACACAGCAGCTCACAATCCTTGCTGCTGTGTTTGCACATTGTTGTACTTCACCCTCTCTCTCTACCTCGTTTTCCCTCTCTCCTCTCCATTTCTCTCCGCCTCTCTTTCTCAACTCGTTCTCATCTCTTTCTGAGTGAGGACGAGTGATCATTGAGGAATATGACATCATGCTTTCAGACCACAGCAAGCTCTTCTCAAAAGCGTCTCCAGGAATGCAGGTCTGCATCTGTTTTTCACACTTTTTATCCCTCAGCTGTCACTATTCCAAGAAAGTCCACCAAAGTTGACCTATGTGTGACCCCTCACTTGGTCACATGCTGTTTTTCTCTTGTTCTCTTTCTCTGACAGCGTTTTTAGTCAGTTATTTATTCATTGTTATTGTTATTATCATCTCATCCTCATCCTCACTGCTTATCCGGGATCAGGGTCGTGGGGTATTATTATTATTTTTAATTAATTAATTTTTTTTTTTGCTGGTTATGGACATGTAAGAAATAAGCCTTCTTATACCCACGCACTCACTGGGGCCTTGACAGGGAGGCGGGTCGTTGTAGTGACGTAAAGCAGTTTGTTTTATCTTGAGACCCGAGACTCTTGTTCAAAGGACACCGGGTCAGTGTCCCTGACGTTTCTGCTATGAGACCCCTGGTGGACAGAGAGAGCTCCCATTCTCCCCCAAAATAAGTATTTAATGATTACAATTGCTGCCAAACTGGAAAATAAGGTAAAATGTTACTTAATTCCCCTTTAAACTGCTAATGCCCTCCACTCAGAGTTGCAGGATATTACACATCTGAACACAAAACACTAACAACAGAGGCGGAGTTCACTTTTTTATCCAAGCTTACAGTTGACAAAAGCAGAGGATATAAAGAGATAAACTGAGAAAACCAAAAAAAAAAAAAAAATCATAAACTGTGCTACATATGCTTTGGGGAAACTTAAACCTGTCAAAAATGCCTGGGGTCTGTATTCTTCTGTCTGGGTGAGAACGTGAGGAGAAATTTGGGATGTTAGAGCAGGGGAGGGATGACCTGCCTGCAGGAGAACAGGACTAATTGGTACAGACCAGGAGAAGAGGAGCAGCGGGGTGCAGCCTGAGGACTTTGTGCAGCAACAATCATCAGTCATGCTGCGCTGCAGAATCGTACAGCAGCACACAAACACGCGTGTAAAGATGTATGCAGCCACTGACGTTTGCACGTGTGCACACTGTAATTAATCATTATCTGTCACGGTGACAAAAGAGCTGCTGGAATTCTGGCAAAGTCTAAAGCCCCAAATCAGAAAAGATTGGGACGGTATGGAAAATGCAAAGGGGAAAAGAAGAAACACACACACACACACACACACACACACACACACACACACACACACACACACCACACACACACACACACACACACACACACATATAATATGAAGTGAGTCTTTATTCAATTGTAACTGTATAAAACCAGATATTTCAGGTTTTGTTTTTGTTTTTTTGATCACCTTTTATTTTATTTGTTAAGATATATGCATTCCTGCCATGAAGGTCTGCAGCACATTTCAAAAAAGGTACAACACAAAAGCATTTACCACTTTATCATGTTGCCATTCCTTCCCACAACACTGAAAAGACATTTTGGCATTGAGGACACCAAGCATTAACATGTTTCAGATGTAATTTTGTCCCATTCTTCCTGCAAACACTTCTTAAGTGTGCAACAGTACGGGGTCCATTGTTGTATTTTTCATTTAAAAATTCTCCACACATTCTCTATTGGGTGACAGGTCAGGATTGCAGCAGACCACTCTGGTATCCATATCTGCTTCTTCCACACGCCATGAATGTGTAATTTGTGCAGAATGTGGTTTTGTATTTTCTTGTTGAAAAAATGCATGTGTACCTATAGAAAAAGATTGCCACGTCGGAGGTACTTTTCTGCATTAAATGCAGGAATAGATGTATATTAACAATGAAATGAAAGTTGACCCAACAAATTTTTAATATCTTGGTTCATATTGGCTGTAATGAAACGGAAGCCAAAGTAAAATTGTAGTAATCACTGTGTTTTCTTGCTGTTGTTGCTTAATTTTAGCATTTGGCCTTTCATACTGTCCCAGCTTTTTCTGATTGGGGGTTGTATTTTTTCTTGTCACTAATGGGTTTTTGATATTGACTAATCATGCTTATAGTGTCCCCCATGTTAATGCTGTGTTGCTTTTGCATTTAAGATACACATGACAAAATAGATCTGCAGTGCAAGAACAAAAACTGCTAAAATTCACATATCACCTATTAGTGTGAAAATGTCAGATACATTGCACAGTGTCAAAACAAGCTTACGCAGCTTTCTGCTCCGGATGCCTGGATTTATGATCCTAAATGCGAAAGCACGAAGTTCTTCTCTGTCCTACACACAATACAGATACAATTGTTCCTAGATCTTAAAGTGAGTTCTCACATTCAAGCTCATACTCTGGCTCAATATGTCTAATTTCTATAACTCAAACTGTTTCTGTCATAATTAGGGATAGACCATTAATTGTCTGTGCTGATATTGGCTGTGTATCGGCCAGGGCCAATAATCAGCCGGGGCCGATAATCACCCCTGGCCATTATCGGCCCAGCCGATTATCGGTCTATCTCTGCAGAGTACCCAGAGGGATTATCGGCCAATTCAGAGTATCGGCCCAGCCGATTATTGGTCTATGACTAGTCATAATGGACTAACGCTCAATAATAACATTCATATGAGTGAAGCGTCGCACAGCGGCGTGAAGCTCACTCATGGTATAGGGCGTCCTAAACAGGAAGTGCCAAAATTCAAATCCACAGTAAAACAGGAAATGTTCAAATGTCAAACACTTCCTGGATTGACAGATGAGATCCCATGGAATCTCGCGGGAACTCAGTGGCAAGCTCACAATCAAACAGGAAGTGCCAATTTATTAGTCACAGTAAAACAGGAAATGTTCAAATGTCAAACACTTCCTGGCATGGGTGGAGCTAGATCGGAGGCCAGGGTTTCACTGGACTCCCCTGAAATCTGATTGGACACAGATGATTGACATTTCACGGCACCACATGTCTGGTTGAAAGAGCTGCATTTTCAAATCAGTAAGTCACATTGACTACTAGGTTCCTCCTGTCCAGTAGTTTCTGCTGTGTACCACAAAAAGTTCTAATCCACCTTAGTAGAAGAAGAAAAATGTTTGCTCCCGATTTGAGCTGAACATGTCGTTTGGACTTCTAATCACACCAAAATTATACTGGTGAGTAAACTATCATATTTTATGCCAGAAATGAGGTCCAGGTTGTTAAAAGCAACATTTCTCCTTTAATTCGGGTTGGCTTATGTAGACGTTTAAATTAACAGACCACAGCTGGTTCTCTGTTGGCTTATTAGTGCAGCAGATAACTGAATTAATCCTTCAAATGTTGATACAAGCATCAAATTCAGCACAAATACAGCTGGAGTTAAATTAATAGAGCAACTTTAACTTTTGACCCCTGTACAAACTGAAACTGACCTTTGTCACCATTCTTGCTAATTTTACCTCATAACTCCATAACATTCAGTCACAGATTGTCCAAACTGTACCTTTTTTGGAATCTTTATGATCAGGCAAATAATGTTGTGTAGTTTTCTATATGATTG
Organism: Thalassophryne amazonica; assembly: GCF_902500255.1. Classification (NCBI taxonomy): domain Eukaryota; kingdom Metazoa; phylum Chordata; class Actinopteri; order Batrachoidiformes; family Batrachoididae; genus Thalassophryne; species Thalassophryne amazonica. Next base: position 101,753,713 of record NC_047107.1, read on the forward strand.
GAGCATATTTTAATTTAGACCAGGGTGGGCATCTTGTTCCAGAAAGGGCCAAGAGGGTGCAGGTTTTCTTTGCAGCCACTGATTCCACTAGGTGATTTCACTGATTAACTGATTCCATCTGCTCAAAGTGATATTAATCAGTGAAATCACCTGGTGGAATCAGTGGCTGCAAAGAAAACCTGCACCCTCTTGGCCCTTTCTGGAACAAGTTGCCCACCCCTGATTTAGACCCCTGTGTTTCTTCAATTGACCCCTACCTGGCTCCCTATTGAAAATTCAAGTGGTCTATCAGTTTTTCTTTTTTAAAGAGTTCATGTCTATGGATTATTTGTGCCAAGTTTGATGCTTGTATCACCATTTGCAGGATTCCACTCTAAAAATTCTCTTATCTGCTGCACTATATATGAGATGTTAGATGCTGCTCCTCACTGTTTCTCAGTTGTCCTCAAAAGTATTGGAACACTTAGTATATCACACATTTTAATTTGTTTATTCCTTTTCAGATACATTTTTTTTTCTAAAGTTATCTTCCTTAACTCAAACTGAAAGCAAATCTCTACAACTTGATATAAATTAATTTAAAATATAAAATCCAGCTTCCTGATGAAGTGGTTTAGAGGAGGATTTTCTAAAAAAGAAGATCTGAAAGTTCAGCTACAATTTGACAGAAAGTGCATTTGAGATGGAAGCCTAAATTTGATGTTTTGGTGAAAGGAACTTTTGTATTTCTTCATAATTGATGTAAATAAAGTCCAAGACATCAGTGACTTGGAAATGTTCATGTTTCCATCCCCTGACTTGTCTGAAGAAAACTGATTATTATTTACAGGTTTTATCAAGTTTTAGAGATTTGCTTTCAGTTTGAGTTTGAGGAAGATCATTTTAGAAATTTTAATTATTTATTTATTTGTTTGTTTGTATTTCTTGTATTTAAAATGGCATAAACAAATTAAAATGTGTGAAATTCCAAGTGTTCCAATACTTTTGGAGGGCACAGTATCCTAACCTTATGATGAGTGCAAAGTGTTTTGTTTAAGAATGTTTAATTTTCACTGTTGCTGCACTTTGCGTCAAATCATAGTCATATCGTTTATCATATTGATATGAAAATTCAGTAAGGTATATCTTCTATTATACATTCCAAATCTAAGGTGGAACTCTACTAGTGTTTACTAAGGTACACCAAAATATCTTAAAAAAAGAGAGAGTGTGAGTAGAGCCACTTAGGTGCCTGGTCTTGAGAACCAGGGTTGGCGAGGAGCTTTTTCCAGGTATGTGAAAGGCACATAAAGAAAAATGCCCCCCAGAAAATGAAAGTTTTTTCCATGCTAAAGCATTTACTCAAAATAAAGTCTGAAGAACCTAAATGACATGGTGAGATGCTGACGAGCTTTGCTCGTTCACGTCCGCGACATATGCATATTAATAATGATAATTCACTTTTATTCACCTTGTCGGGATAATTCTTCTTTGCATTCATGCTGTCTTAGTTGCAGACAATTAGACACAATCTAATGAGTGGGAGCCGTGGGAAGCCACTGAGTGGTGCCCTGACAGAGTCACCAGATCTTCAAACACTGCTTTTTTCATGAACTGTAGAAATAGCACAGCCTAATGTGCATGTTTTGATGGTGGGAGCAAAAATGAGCACCCAGAGGAAACCCACGCAGACACAGGGAGAGCATGTGTAGTCTGCACAGACAGAATTCAGCTAGAGTTGAACCTGAGACCTTATTCCTGTGAGGCAAGACCACAAACCATGACAATGCCTTACTGCAATTAAATTGAGCAAATCTGACACTACTGACACAATACAATATGTATTTATTGCTATTACACATACTAATTTGGTTTGCTTGATTCAAAAGAGTGAGGTCATGACACAGAGCCAACGTGGTTCCTGGATGACAATCACCCCAACAGAAAACTAGTGGCATCTCAACCAGGGGTGCCGAAAACGGGAGAATAAGGAGAAGGATTCTAAAGGCCCATGATTGACAGGCGCCCAGAGAGGCCCCTAATACAATTATAATACTAACAAAATAATATGGGGGGTGGCCCAGTAAGATTGCTTTTCATGGGGACCAAAATCCCTGGAGGCACCCCTGATATAAACCCCTCAAAAGTAAACACCTAGATGATACATGGGTGTCTCCTTGGTGTTTTTCAGCCACTGGGATTCTTAAGACAGAGGCACGTGTATGCTGGATCACGCTCAGAGAAACGTGCCACACGGCCAAAACAGATGTACAGTTGTAACAGATGATCCCTCACAATGTTAGTGATTCTCCTTATCTGAGTCTCCATCCATTTGACACAAATGATTCCAATGGTATCCAAAGATCCTTCTAAGAGACTTGTTAGCTGTATAGTTTTTATGATTCTTTTGGTAGGTTTATCAAATTTTAAACTTTTGATGATGGTATGAAGAATTTTATGCAGTTGCTCTCAATTCTTTTTATTGCGTAAATGGATGTTGAATAGTATGTGGAATTTCAGCTGACATTAAAAAGCATATTTGTACTACAAAGTCTGGCATCTGACTAGTATGTAATCATTCCGCCACCAAAAAAAAAACCCGATGCTGCCGCTGCTGTCTGTCTCTGAGGTTGTTCCTGCTTCTGGTTTCTTAGTTAAACAACACAATCAACATGCTTTGCTTAGCAGCTGCATTTCCTCCATTCACTGTTGATCATTTGTCAATCTGCTGTTTTTTTTTTTTTTTAAAACCTTTTGTTTTACTATTTTGTTTTGATGATACAGGAATAAAAGAAATGCAGCAGCAATTATTACCTCAAAACTGTCAGAACAACACAATTCAAAATGATTTATCCATTTACATAACGTGCATTCTGGGCTACACAAGTAAATCTGCAGTCTGTATATTTCATTAAGTAGATTAATTAAAAAGGCTGAGATCCAGTGTGCTTCACATGGTTATGAATAACACATTTCATAGCTCATTCTTTATGGAAAAAGAGTAAAATATCCATTCTGGACAGTCTGTTGGTATATTTGTGACAACATGGCACATCCAACACACACACACACACACAGTTCCACTTGCCAGTCCTGACATGTACGGTTTGATTAGTGGCTGCGTACTGCATCGCTCAGCAAAAACAAAACTCTAGAGGACAGCAGATGTTCATGCACTCTCCGTCCCCCCAACAGCTCCCCCTCCTCCGGCTGTGTCTCATTTATGGATGCACACACACACACACACACACACACATGCACGTTTCCTGAGACTGATCCATATTGGTGCACAGCCAGGCAGTGACCCAGGGAGCGGGTGCACCTGTTAGTGTTTACTGTTACTCACCACAATATGTCAACCACCACTGAATTTAGCTCCACATGTCGCTGCCTCCAACACACTGATCTTTCAATTTAAGGTTAAAAATTGAGGCATATGTAGTACTTTGTTTTCAGTTCTCATTCATAGCTCCGTCCCTCTAAGGTAGTATGGTCCCAGACCTCTGAATGTTAGATGTGAGGGCTCCCATTTAAAATTCTGTTAGTGATTCAAATAGTCTGTTTGCTGCTGGGCACTGGGAAATGGTTAGGGCGAAATCCAAGCACCCTGAGCACATAACGGAAAAATGTTGGTGTGAGTAATGGAGTAGTCAAATGGGCTTTCAGTCTGAGCACTGTATAAGGTTGAAGATATCAAATTCATTACAGAATGTTGACAATGGATCATTTTTCAAGACTGTATACAATGTCAACAATGTGGACCTTTCAGTGGCAGCATTTTCATGTGATTTTTTCTTTTTTTTTTAGGATAACTGTCATTATGTAATCCATAGTGCAGCAGGTAATTTGAAAAGAAATACTTCAAATGGTGATGCAAGCACCCAGTTTGGCACAAATACTCCTTAGACATAACTGTTTTGAAAAAGCAGAGCGTCCACTTGACTTTTCAATAAGCGGCCAGGTAGGGGGTCAATTGAAAATTACACAGGGATCAAATTTTAAAAATGCTCCAATCATATTGAAAAGTATACCACATTATTTGTCTAATCATAAAGATTCCAAAAAGGTATAGTTTGGGCTATCTATGACTAAATTGCAGACTGGGGTAAGAAAAAGGTTTAATATAATAAATCAAGCAGGGATTCGGTACACAGGTGGTCCAGAAGCGAAATAAAGGTACAGACAAGCATAAGGCTGAGGCTTGGTCGAACAAGCAAGCTGAGGTCAATCAGCATGGTGGCAATCAAAGGCAGAGACAAAAACGTGGTCGAGGACAAAACAAGGTCTAATACCGGCAGGCTGAATACAAGACAACGAGGCAAGGTGTGAGGGATTGAAAGTGAAATACATTCAACAATCTGGCATGAGCGTGAGACTGTGAGGGCTTAAATAACTGGTGGTGTAATTAGTGGAACAAGACACAGGTGTCAGTGAAAGTTCTGGAAGGGAGCGTGACCGGGGAAAACAAAGATTGTGCACAGTACAAGATAGTGAAGGCAGGAAAACACAGAGAGGAGTAATGAAAGAGACAAAGACACGTGAGCAGGTGCAAGAGCAGAAGTGGATGAAAATACAGAGCAGAAAGAGTCATAGTGAGAGACGAAGACACAAGTGCTAGTCCAGGGACAATCAAACAAGATGAGGCAAAAACAGAAACCGTGGACACAATACAACTATGACCAGGAATGAACTAGAAACCATGGACACAATACAACTATGACCAGGAATGAACTAAGCATGAACATATGAACTGAAAAGTGAATCATCAAAATAAAAACAAAATTAGAATGGAAACTAATCATGGCTGAAGGCAGAAATGAAAGATAACCAGGTGGAAAAACAAACTTTTAAACAGCAGATAAACAAAACCAGCCAGACCTTTGACATGAAGTAGAAAGTTCGACCACATTACACCCATTTTGGCATCCCTTCACTGGCCTCCTGTCCCGGTGAGATCAGATTTTAAGATTCTGCTACTAGTCTATAAAATTGTTCATGGACTGGCACCTCCCTACTTAGCTGACCTAATTAAACCTTATGTACCGGCCCGGGCTTTGCGTTCTCAGGGTGCAGGACTACTTTCTGTCCCTAGGGTGAATAAGAAGTCTGCGGGTCATACAGCTTTCGCATATCGTGCCCCGTTCTGTGGAATGATCTCCCTGCGTCAATAAAACAGTCAGATTCTGTGGAGACTTTCAAGTCCAGACTTAAGATGCACTTATTTTCCCTTTCGTATGGCTAGCATACTGACATAGTATAGTTCTGCGCTTTTTACTCTTTTAATTCTTTTTATTAGGAAACAGAGCATGCCACAGCCTCAACTTTTCCTAAATTCTGGGTCTTTTAGTGAAGCTTAGGGCCAGTGGCCGGCGATCACCTTAGTATTTCCTGTTTTTCTTGTTGTTTAATGCTGCCAAATTATACTGTATTTTTTGTCTTTCTGATGCCTGATTCTGTTTTTTTTTTTCTCTCTGTTTAAGGTGCAGCTCCATCCAGAGATGGGTGTGGTATTTGTGCTGAAAACCCTCCTCTCCTGTGCACCAACAGCATTTCCTGTATATTTGTTTTGTGAATTGTTCTGTAATTTGTGTCCATAGCATGGTCCAAGCAGAGGGTCACCCCTTTGAGTCTGGTCTGCTTGAGGTTTCTTCCTCAGAGGGAGTTTTTCCTTACCACTGTTGCTCTGGAGGTTAGTAAGGTTAGACCTTACTTGTGTGAAGTGCCTTGAGGCAACTCTTGTGATTTGGCGCTATATAAATGAAAATAAATTAAAAATTGAATTGAAATTGACTACAGAATAGTGCAATAAATAAAAAGAACTAACTGATGAGCAATAAGTGACAAACGGAACATAATCAGAAGAAATACTTGAAGATAAATATAACCAAAACCTGTGACTGAGGCATAATACAATTAATGTGATAAACAGAATTAAACTAAGACTAAAGCAACATAAGGGATCAAGAGTAAAAGCAAACAATAAATAATAAAGAAAATCTAAATACGTGAGCAGCAAATAATACACAGAAGACAAATGAAACAAAACCAATAATAACCTGAGCATGGTAACCTGACATGACATGAAAAACCAACACTGAAGTTCAAAGCACGGAGGAGGAAATGAGTCCAGACTAATGACAGATCATGACAGTTTGTACAGGGGTCAAAAGTTAACATTACTCCAATTTTGGTAAAGAGTAATGCAAATTATTGTTATTATTGAGAAAGATTGGCCTTCACAGCAGCTGCAGTGATCAGCCTGAGCCTCTGGCTGACCGCCGCGTTCACACAAGAGCAAAATGAATAAATAAATAAACACCAACATACAAGCTGTCACTTAAAGTGGCCACACTTCTAATGTATTATGATAACTGAGCTTTTGTGAACATGAGATTGAACATGATGATGTCTGAAAGACAGCAAATAATATTTCAATTATATCACTGGCTCTGATCGTATGTGTATTTTAATCTAAGATCTTTTCATTTCTTCAACTTGCTTCAGAAAAATGCTGAACAACAGTATGTTCAAAGATGATGACAATAACCTCTGTTTTCCCACAAAAAATGAAAGCACCAATGGTCAGCATTTACAGACTTTTTCAAACAATTCCTTCTCTGTTTAATACAATATGGCCATATATATATATATATACACTCAACAAAAATATAAATGCAACACTTTTGGTTTTGCTCCCATTTTGTATGAGATGAACTCAAAGATCTAAAACTTTTTCCACATACACAATGTCACCATTTCCCTCAAATATTGTTCACAAACCAGTCTAAATCTGTGATAATGAGCACTTCTCCTTTGCTGAGATAATCCATCCCACCTCACAGGTGTGCCATATCAAGATGCTGATTAGACACCATGATTAGTGCACAGGTGTGCCTTAGATTGTCCACAATAAAAGGCCACTCTGAAAGGTGCAGTTTTGTTTTATTGGGGGGGATACCAGTCAGTATCTGGTGTGACCACCATTTGCCTCATGCAGTGCAACACATCCTTCGCATAGAGCTGATCAGGTTGTCAATTGTGGCCTGTGGAATGTTGGTCCACTCCTCTTCAATGGCTGTGCGAAGTTGCTGGATATTGGCAGGAACTGGTACACGCTGTCGTATACGCCGGTCCAGAGCATCCCAAACATGCTCAATGGGTGACATGTCCGGTGAGCATGCCGGCCATGCAAGAACTGGGACATTTTCATCTTCCAAGAATTGTGTACAGATCCTTGCAACATGGGGCCGTGCATTATCCTGCTGCAACATGAGGTGATGTTCTTGGATGTATGGCACAACAATGGGCCTCAGGATCTCGTCACGGTATCTCTGTGCATTCAAAATGCCATCAATAAAATGCACCTGTGTTCTTCATCCATAACAGACGCCTGCCCATACCATAACCCCACCGCCACCATGGGCCACTCGATCCACAACATTGACATCAGAAAACCGCTCACCCACACGACGCCACACACGCTGTCTGCCATCTGCCCTGAACAGTGTGAACCGGGATTCATCCGTGAAGAGAACACCTCTCCAACGTGCCAAACGCCAGCGAATGTGAGCATTTGAGCCCACTCAAGTCGGTTACGATGACGAACTGGAGTCAGGTCGAGACCCCGATGAGGACGACGACATGCAGATGAGCTTACCCTGAGACGGTTTCTGACAGTTTGTGCAGAAATTCTTTGGTTATGCAAACCGATTGTTCAGCAGCTGTCCGAAGTGCTGGTCTCAGACGATCTTGGAGGTGAACATGCTGGATGTGTAAGGTCCTGGGCTGGTGTGGTTACACTGGTCTGCGGTTGTGAGGCTGGTTGGATGTACTGCCAAATTCTCTGAAACGCCTTTGGAGACGGCTTATGGTAGAGAAATGAACATTCAATACACGAACAACAGCTCTGGTTGACCATTCCTGCTGTCATCATGCCAATTGCACGCTCCCTCAAATCTTGCGACATCTGTGGCTTGTGCGTGTGATAAAACTGCACCTTCAGAGTGGCCTTTATTGTGGGACAGTCTAAGGCACAACCTGTGCACTATCATGGTGGTCTAATCAGCATCTTGATATGGCACACCTGTGAGGTGGGATGGATTATCTCAGCAAAGGAGAAGTGCTCACTATCACAGATTTAGACTGGTTTGTGAACATATTTGAGGGAAATGGTGACTATTGTGTATGTGGAAAAAGTTTTAGATCTTTGAGTTCATCTCATACAAAATGGGAGCAAAACCAAAAGTGTTGCGTTATATTTTTGTTGAGTGTATATATAGTATTATATATATATATATAATATATTATATTATATATATATACGAGGGCTGTCCATAAAGTATAGGTCCTTTTTATTTTTTCAAAAACTATATGGATTTCATTCATATGTTTTACGTCAGACATGCTTGAACCCTCGTGGCGCATAGGCGTGAGTTTTCCACGCCTGTCGGTGACGGTCAGTGTAGCCTGTGAGCACTCCTTGTGGAGGAGGTCAGTCCGCCCCTCTTCGAATTCCTTTGTCTGAGAAGTTGCTGAGAGACTGGCGCTTGTGTTGACGGAGCGAGACTGTTAAAAGGAGTATTTTTTTAATGAAAGAACGTGCGGACGGGTCCGACGCGTCGGGACGCAGACCGACGCGGTGCGGTGGCACAGAAAAACACCTCTGTTGAAAGCCTTAAAGGACAAGTTGGAACATGTCCAGCTGTTAAACAATTTCTCATATACTCACTCCACTGAAAGCATCAAAAAAGCTGCCTGATTTTAACAAAATGGTTATCAACACAGAGGTTTTTTCCTGTGCCGCCGCACCGCGCCGGCTGCGTCCCGACACGCGGACCCGTCGCACGTCTTTCCATTAAAAAAGTCTCCTTTAACAGTGGAATATCCGGATAAAGTGCTGAAACCGACTTCTTCTGAACTTCTCTGTTCTCTCAACGACGTCCTGGATCAATAGAGCCTGAAATGTGGAGGTTTTCAGCTTTTAACAGGCTGATGACGCTGCCTGAGAGCGGCTGAGCGACGTCTCGCACCGTGGGAAGTCCTTAAAGTGACAGTATCACCTCAAAATCTCTCATCAGCCGTTAAAATTTTCACTGAAAACCAGCTTAATTTTCGAACCGTGTCCACTTCAATGTGTCTCACAGGTTTAGAAAAAATTTTGATCAAACAAAGCGCCAGTCTCTCAGCAACTTCTCAGACAAAGGAATTCCGACGAGGGCTGGACGACTCCTCCCACAAGGAGTGCTCACAGGCTAATGACGTCACCGACAGGCGTGGAAAAACTCACGCATGCGCACGAGGGTTCAAGCATGTCTGACGTAAAAAACATATGAATGAAATCCATATAGTTTTTGAAAAAAATAAAAAGGACCTATACTTTATGGACAGACCTCATATATATATATATTATATATATAGATATATATATATATATATATGTTCTCCACTCAGATTGCAATAGCAATCACAGATTAGCATTGCTGTCCATCATTTACCTGTATTTTGGCATGCTTGGTGCCAGAAGGTTATGTTGGATGTCCAAAAAGGCTAGGACCAAAAGTTATATTGGATCGGTTTCCCACTGACAATAGCGTTAGAGCTTACTTCCAACAGCTAGCCAATCAGAGCGCGGCATACGAAGTTCAGGAACTAGCTCACAGATGCTGGTTGAAAAAAATGGCAACAAATATGTCAACTACAGCAGAAAATCATCTGCCAGTGAGGTTTGCTGAGTTCACAAAGGAGGAACTGGTGGAAATATTGAACTCCCAAGGATGCAAATAAACACGCTACTGACGTTTTAGAAGCATTCATATGCTGTTCACAACAAAATAAATTGATCTAATTTACTTGACTCTTTGTTGTTAGCTTAATTTGGGAGGGGGGTGGAGAACATAACAATTGATGGATTTGACAAGGGCGTAGCCGAGTCCAATATAACTTTTCTGAATCCAATATTTCTCTATGTTGGACTCCTTACCATCCATTATTTGTATTATATATATATATATACACACATATATATATATATATATATATATATATACATATATATATACATATATACACATATATATATATATATATATATATGTGTATATATATATATATATATATATATATATATATATATGTGTGTATATATATATATATATGACAGTTTGAAAGTGGGTGGGACTTTGTGCCTTAAATATCACTCTATTCCTTGACTTGATTGCTTGACCAGACCCCGCCACAGTCCAGCTGACATGAGAGGGGTAAAAAATTATCCAGCTCCAGACAAAGGAAAGGCCTGGCAAAGTACTTTTACTGGGACATGCTGTCAAACATGTTAATTTATGATATATTTTATTTATTCTACACTCCTTTTGTTTTTTGTCTTTTTCCAGCGCTGTTACGGATGGCTGCATGCCACCACTATTTATTACTATTTATTTTTCTTCCTCTACTTTTCTTTGGTTTAATAGTTTTAAACTAATTTATTGACCCGTGAATACATGCTGCTTCACCATTATTTTATCGTTTCCTGGCATTTGGAGTACTTTTTCCCAAGCCCGGTTCCCGGCCATGTCGGAACAGCGCCAGGGCTCCTTGTTTACACCAGGAAGCGGCTGATGGAGCTCCGACACAGTTTCTCAAACGGGGAAAGAAATGATATCCTTAAAGAACTGAGGAGGAAATACTGGGGCTGCAGAGCCTGAGGAGATGGGTGGCAAAGAAAGAGGAGATACCGGCCGTATTGTCCTTCCACTGTGATGGGGGACGTAAGATCGTTGTGAACAAAATGGATGAATTAACAACATTCATGAGAAGCAACATGTTTCATGAGAGCTCAGTCTTGTGCTTCATGGAGACATGGCTGAATAATAACATACCGGACTCTCCGTAGTGAGCGAAGGCGTAATGAAGGCCTTAATCTTTCCAAATCACTAATCAGATTAAAGTTACTTCTCCAAGTTACTATGCGTTACTATTATTGACTACAAAGTTAGTATTGGAAAAACAGGTTATCATTTTCATGGTGAGGTGGCAGGTGGGTGCTTTCAGCAGCTGCTGAAAGTAATGAATAAAGTAACTAGTAATCTAACTTATTTACTTTTACAATTGAGTAATCAGTAAAGTAACTAAGTTACTTTTTCAAGGAGTAATCAGTAATTGGATTACGTTTTCAAAGTAACTGTGGCAACACTGGTAGTGACTTTACCCGGCTTTCAGTTGGTGCAAGTGGACCGGATCTGGCGCCGACAGTGTCAAAAAGAGAGGTGGAGGAGTCGTTGTCTACGTGAACAACAAGTGGTGCAATCCTGGACATGTTATGCCGAAGAAGCGTATGCGTAACCCAGACATTAAACTGTTGGCAGTGAGTCTTCGTCCTTATATTTCTGAGGGAGGTTTCTCATGCCATTGTCCTCATTGTTTACAAATGAGGACATACAATATGGTATAGCTTTCAATATGAATTGGAACATTTAAAAAATTTGACACCTTGTGTAATTCTTCATTGACCCCCTGTAGGTCATTAGAGGTCAACTCCAAGATACCTACACATCTAAAATGAACATTACTTAATTAGAATGTGTGTGCCAAATTTGGTGGCTTTAGTCACAAAATGAACAATTGTTACTGGACATTTTAGCTAAGCTACACCACTATATATATTATCTTATGAAAAGTCACTTCTAACAGGACTTTGACCTTGAATTTTTTTTTTCCAAGGCACAAATTTGTGGAATTGGAAACTAGTGTTGGCAGAGGATGCCCTATGACTACCGAGATAGGTTCCACCCCCCCCCCCACCCCCGACCTGATCTTGGATAATCTGTTCAAGATGAGTGTGTGTGTGTGTGTGTGTGTGTGTTGGCGGAGGTTTGTGCTCTATGAGCGCTGTACTCCAGCTATTCATTGAACACCACCAAGCTATAACTGCCACCACTGAAGGGTTATCATACATTTTTGTATCAGCCATGGTAGACTGATGCTATATTATAAGCATTGTTTAGACACCTTAGGTCAGAAGTGAGTGCGACCTCATGGACTGTTAGCATATCTCTATATTTAACTAATGGCAGGTCTTCCTGTCCCAACAGTTAGACATTTGTTACTGACTCTAACTTTTTTTGATCACCATAGTTAATCATTTGCTTTATGATTGTGACCAACCATCTAATACTTGAGATAATCTGTGTCCCATTGATCATTTGTACATGACCAGCAGACTTACATTTTCTCAAATTGGAAGTTCTTCAGCTCCACCCTTACTTGGGATCGCCACTGCAGATCTGATATGGAAGTTTATGTTGGGTAACTTCCTGACACAACTCAACATTAGATGGACAATGGGCAGGGGTGATCTTGAGCCAGGAACTTTATGATGTAGAACACAAGTGCACTAACCGGTTACCAATCATGTTGCCCACACTCCTTTGTCAAACATTTCCACCTAATTCTAGCACCCTTCCCACAGCTATTTGTGTTTCCATAATGTTTTCAGACATACACGATACTGTTCCAGGGATATCTCTTTGCTGTTCTCTCATCTTTGTGGGCATAGTTTCCTTTTGTACAGGAGAGCAATTTCTGTTATGCCATTCTTTAAAGCGTTGCTTGAAATGGTTCTTCCCATTATGGGTATTAAACACATAAAAAGGTGTTATATAGCACCTTTATGTCCCATAAAGGTGCTATATAACACCTATAAAACCTTGTTCCCATATGATCATGAGCCAAACATTCACTCTATTGATATTTACACTATTTTTGTTTTGTGTGTAACAAGCAGTGCATCCAGAAAATATTCACAGGGCTTCACTTTTTTCCACATTCGTTATGTTACAGCCTTATTCCAAAATGAGGTAAATTCATTTTTTCTTCCTCAAAATTCTACTCACAAACACCTCATAGTGATAACATGAAAGTATTTTAAAGTTATTAAAAATAAAAACTAAGCAATCACTGGACATAAATATTCACACCCTTTGCGTCAATTGTTGATGCCCTCTGGCAGCAATTACAGCCTCACGTTTCTTGAATATGATGCCACAAGTTTGGTGCACCTATCTTTGGGCAGTTTTTGCCCATTCTTCTTTGCAGCACCTCTCAAGCTCCAGCAATTTTGGATGGGGAGGGTCGGTGCATAGCCATTTTCAGATCTCTCCTAGAGATGTTCAATCAGACTCAGGGTCTGGGCTCTGGGCTTGGGCACTCAAGGACATTCACAGAGTTGTCCTGTGATGATTGATATCTTGGCTGTGTGCTTAGGGTCATTGTCCTGCTGAAAGATGAAACCGCCAACCTCAGTCCTGAGGTCCAGAGCGCTCTGGAGCAGGTTTTCATCCAGGTTTCTTTACATTGCTGCATTCATCTTTCCCTCAAATCCTGACTAGTGTCACAGTTCCTGCTACTGAAAACATCCCCACGGCATGATGCTGACACCACCATGCTTCAAAGTAGGGATGGTGCCTGGTTTCCTCCAAACATTAATGTCTCGGGCATTCACGCCAAAGGTTCAATCTTTTATCACTTCAGACCAGAGATTTTGTTTCTCAATGGTCTCAGAGTCCTCCAAGTGCCTTTTGGAAACTCCTGGTGGGCTGCCATGTTCCTTTTACTAAGGAGTGGCTTTCTGACTGGCCACTCTACCATACAGGCTGATTGGTGGATTGCTGCAGAGATGGTTGTCCTTCTGGAAGGTTATTCTCTCTCCAGAGAAGAATGCTGGAGCTCTCACAGGGGTGGCCATCAGGTTCTTGGTCACTCCCCTAAGGCCCTTCATCCCCATTCGCTCAGTTTAGATGGGTGCCATCTCTAGGAGAGTCCTAGTAGATCCAGACTTCTCTATTTATGGATGATGGAGGCCACTTTGCTTCTTGGAGACCTTCAAAGCAGCAGAAATGTTTTCTGTAATCCTTTCCCCAGTGTTGTGCCTTGAGACAAACCTGTCTGAAAGGTCTACAGACAATTCCTCTGACTTTGTCATTATGGGGTAGAATTTGAGGAAAACATTTTGAATTCATTAACATAACAAAATGTGGAAATCGTGAAGTGCTGTGAATACTTTCCAGACGCACTATATCTCAGATACAAGTGCAAACCACAACAATAAAGCAATTCAATTCAATTTATATTCATGGCTCCAAGTCAGCCATGTATGGTAAGATCCTTTAGAGGTGCTACACATGAGGCAAGTATTAGACTTTACCCACCCCAGGAGCAAGCAATTTCCATCAGCTTTCTTTTCTTTGTTTTTTCTTTTTTTAATTAATACGTATTATAAGGAGAAAATCTCAAGCAGACTAGACTCAGTGGAGTGAGCTCTGCTTTGGTCATACTAACATGAAGAGGATAAAAACAGACTGCTCTGTGTCCCTAGGGTGAAGAAAAAGTCTGTGGGACATTTCTTCTCGTACTCCGGTCCTGTGGAATGATCTACCTGTTTAGTGAGGCAGTCAGACTCCGTGGAGACTTTTAAGTTGCGTCTGAAGATGCATTTGTTTGCTATTTTATATGATTAATATATTGTTTTCTATGTTTTATTCTTTTTTTTATTGTTTTTAACTTTTTTATCATGTTTTTAACCTCTTCATCATACACTTTGATTTTTTGATTTAATTTGTTTTGGTTTTTATTGTTGAGTTGTTTTATGTGAAGCGCCTTCAGACGACGCTGTCGTGATTTGCCGCTCTATAAGTTTAATAAATTGAAACTGAAAGGAACTGAATTGATAAAAGAACAACACAGAATTATCTAGAACATATAGTGAGAGAAATGTTGCAGTTCAGCAACATACATGTTATGACTTTTAGCTCCCATAAACTTAGAAATATGTTAAAAGATAATATCAGTGCTTCTGCACCAACATGTCACCAGACTAGGCTGATGATCTTACACATGCCCTGGAACACCAGATAATGTACTTAAACAGACTATACCAGGTATCCTTTAGAAATGATGTCAGACCTCTGGAGCTACTTCCTCAATATAAAATATAAATGTGAAAAATTGAGCTATTTCATATGGATACATAAAACCAACAAATATATTTTTTCTCCACTGAAATTAGTGGTTTATTTACTGCGTTGGAAATGCTTATCTTTGGTTCGTTTGTGCTTGGTCCATCAATTTGTATGTTGTGTGAGTAAACAAATGTGTAAGTGCCCAATAACAGGATGAAGTTATGTGACCAGATAAAAGCCTATTGATAGAGTTTGAGAAAGTCAATAGAAACCGAGAAAGTAAAATAAATATGAAGTATATGACAAGTACTACAATGACAGCAGTGCAACTCAGGAATATACAAAAGTACTTCAAAAGTCTAACATATGGATCACATTAACTCACAGGGATACTGGATATGTCTGAGTTTAATAAATAAATAAATGAAAATAATAAATGATTCTTCATCCTAATGATGACACACTTACAGATTTTTAGGTATGACCTGTTTGATGATTGATTTGAGTCGGGCCATAGCGATGACAGTGACCCACACTGACATGAGAGACCCAAGAAAGTCACAGAACTGAAGAACATCATACTCCATGATGCAAAATACCACAATTCCTGGCTGGTCACATGCGTGGTAGAACTGCAAGTACGGAGAGAAAAGGTAGTGGTTTATATATATATATAGAGTACAACTTGGTAAATAATGTAAATGGACTGCATTTCTATAGCACATTTCCATTTGATACAGATACTCAAAGCACTTTAGAATGATGCCAAACATTCAGGGACCTTGCTCAAGACCCACTGCAGGGTCTGTAATCAATGTAGAGAAATGATAATTTTCCTGGCAAACACCCCCAAAGCAACGGCCACTCTAAAGGACCGATAAGGGAATCATTAAGCAAAAAAGGCTATTGATGTCGGTGGATTGAATAATTTCTTAAGGATACCTGAAAAGAACCGGTTTATTACACGCAACCCTAGTAGCAACTTTTTTTTTTTTTTTTTTAATAAAACTCACATTAAACACTCACGATTATCTTAAACACCTAAATACATATTTTGGTTGAACTCACCTCCATAAAGATGCAATGTCATTGTCAGCCTCCCCAGCGAGAACGTAATTATGTGTGAGATTTGACACTGTAAAGGTGTCAATAATTTTCATCAAAATGGATTTAATGTGGACCCCCTCCAGATAGTTTATTCTAACTTCAAAACAACTCACCAGTGAGCCATAAACAAATGCAAGCAAACCAGTTCAATTACAGTCAAATACTGCAAAATCTAAAGAAATGCACTTTGTTTGCACACTGGAAAATTTATTCTTAAAAAATATTTAATGCTTCACTATCCAAAATCAGTACATTATATGCCATATTCAGTATATTGACATATTTTATTGTTTTGTTGGAGGTTTTGCTCAGTGTACACACTATTTCAATGACAACCATTGCACTGTCAACCACAAAGGATTTGAAATAAAAGCATCAAATACACTTGTCATAACCACAGAAGTACAGACTAATAATAAGTCGAGAGCAGAAAGCACAGTACAGTGTCTGGATAGCAGTGACCTACAGTGGAGAAGAACATGGTGAAGATGTAGACCGAGGCCTCTAGGAGGTAGTGGCTCCGTATGGCGATGACCACTGGCGGGACAAACATCAAGTTGCTGAGGCAGAGTAGCAGGGTGGAGAGGAGCTGGAAACTGTAGGAGTAGGCCTCGGAGTTATCGGTACATCCCCATCCATCCCAGCCTAACACAAACACACACCGTGATCAGCGTTGTCATGCCTTTATGCATACCCTTGACCTTAGGTGGCTTGAGGGCCATTTTTCCTGACTTTAGCATTGGTGTTTGATGCCTTGGTCTTGGTGCTGGATACATTAGACTTGGTAGACTCAGTGCATTTTAATTAAATTATTATTTTATTTATTTATTTTTTTTTATTTTTTTTTTAGGTATCTCAACAGCCTGTGCAATATATAACACTGCTTTTACTGGAAACAACTGCTGTATTTATTCACTTTCAGAATGTACATGTTTTGGATTTAAAATTCCATTGTCTTTGTCACTTTTTGTGTGAATATCCAATTTTTGTGTTCCATTTTCATCGTTTTTTATTTATGCTATTGCCTTTAGGCTCAAAGCCTTGCCCTTGGCCTGGGCCTTAACTGTGATGGTTTAAGCCTTGACTATAACAAAGGCATGATTAGGAATGATCATCTAAGGAGTAAGAATTCTAAAAGTTCTACAACCTTTAGGTAGATGCCAGAGAAAACTCAAAGGACTCTATCTTACTTGCAGGTGAAAAACAATTGGCACAGAGTGGCACAAATGTTTTTTGGCTTGTGCCCAAGGTCTGTTTATATCCAGAGAGCACAAACATGAATGCAAAGTTGGGTGTTGAGCATTAGGGGGTTTAGTGTATTGTATTTATTTTCTGTATTCATTAATTATGGGTATGTTGTAGTGCTAACATAAATTCAGCTAATCACAGTGGCAGCTGTCATCCATTTAAAGTGGAATTTGCAGGTATACAGCACTGTTGTACTGAGAAATGAGGGCACAACTGCAACTGAAAGGATTTATACAACCCCTGGCAAAAATTATGGAATCACCGGCCTCGGAGGATGCTCATTCAGTTGTTTAATTTTGTAGAAAAAAAGCAGATCACAGACATGACACAAAACTAAAGTCATTTCAAATGGCAACTTTCTGGCTTTAAGAAACACTATAAGAAATCAAGAAAAAAAGATTGTGGCAGTCAGTAACGGTTACTTTTTTAGACCAAGCAGAGGAAAAAAATATGGAATCACTCAATTCTGAGGAAAAAATTATGGAATCACCCTGTAAATTTTCATCCCCAAAACTAACACCTGCAATATCAGATCTGCTCGTTAGTCTGCATCTAAAAAGGAGTGATCACAACTTGGAGAGCTGTTGCACCAAGTGGACTGACATGAATCATGGCTCCAACACGAGAGATGTCAATTGAAACAAAGGAGAGGATTATCAAACTCTTAAAAGAGAGTAAATCATCACGCAATGTTGCAAAAGATGTTGGTTGTTCACAGTCAGAAGTGTCTAAACTCTGGACCAAATACAAACAACATGGGAAGGTTGTTAAAGGCAACATACTGGTAGACCAAGGAAGACATCAAAGCTTCAAGACAGAAAACTTAAAGCAATATGTCTCAAAAATCGAAAAATGTACAACAAAACAAATGAGAACGAAGGGGAGGAACTGGAGTCAACGTCTGTGACCGAACTGTAAGAGACCACCTAAAGGAAATGGGATTTACATACAGAAAAGCTAAACAAAAGCATCATTAATACCTAAACAGAAAAAAAACAAGGTTACAATGGGCTAAGGAAAAGCAATTGTGGACTGTAAGGTAAAGGCACTGTGGAGATGGCTGTCATTACATCATCAATAAATGCACAAGTTTATGTTGATATTTTGGACAATTGAAAGGATGTTTGGGGATGATGAAATCATTTTTCAAGATGATAATGCATCTTGCCATAGAGCAAAAACTGCAAAACATTCCTTGCAAAAAGACACATAGGGTCAATGTCATGGCATAGGGTCAATTCAATGAGCAGATCTGATTTGATGCAGTGTGTTAATTTGGGGGGATGAAATTTACAGGGTGATTCCATAATCTTTCCTCAGAATTGAGTGATTCCATATTTTTGTCCTCTGCTTGGTCTAAAAAAGTAACCGTTACTGACTGCCACAATCTTTTTTTCTTGATTTCTTATAGTGTTCTTAAAGCCAGAAAGTTGCCATTTAAATGACTTTAGTTTTGTGTCATGTCTGTGATCTCTTTTTTTCTACAAAATTAAACAACTGACTGAACATCCCTCTGAGGCTGGTGAGTTCCATAATTTTGCCAGGGGTTTGTAGTTAACTAGATCTGTGCCAACATCTCAGAACAGAGCAAAAGTTCAGTGAAAATGATGTTCTAGTCAGGAAAATATTATTTTATTTACATGTACACTTGTACATTTTACTTTTCAAATGGATATAAATGTAACTCATTCTTAACCTACATTTCAGGTGTTCATTTGAACACACTTTTAAAAGGGTCACAGTTTAGGAGTTGAGCCCACGGTGTTTGCAACCTGATTTTGAAAGGATGGCCATCATTGCTTCATTAGCTCTGTTCAACATGATATCAGGAATCCTGGCGATATTGAAATCAAGGTCCGGGCTGGCAATAAATGCTTTTCAGAGTTGTATACTCCATTATATACTGTGCAGAGTGCACCTCTTTTCAGATTCAACTGATAGGGAATTAAAGTTATAAATTATGTGATTAAAAACTGAAGGTTTATAGCCTTCTATCATGATGGCAGCATTCATTTCTGACTATCTGAATTGATTCTAAAAAAGTGCTCCAATAAAACATTGGGAGGACAGAAATGTATACTACTAAATGATCAATATTATAGTTAAGGCCAGAAACGGTTGGTACAAATTCTATAATTTTTCAATTTATTTCATTTATATAGCGCCAAATAACAAAGTTGCCTCAGATGCTTCACACAAATCTGTTTTCTGTGTCTAAAGGTGGGGGGCAAACAACATTACTGCACTTTGCAACTTCACATCACAGTCCTTCCATCCATTTTTCCGTCCGTATGGCCCACATCCTGAAACGCAACAACTGTAAACTCTTAAAATTGAAATTTTTCTACATTAACACTTGGAGGTCAAAGCTCTGCCTGCCAAAACAAAACAAAACAAAACAAAACAAAAATCATGCATTTCTGACATTTCTATATGCCCTTTTTACTGAATTTTGGGTTTCAAGTAGGAATATAACAGAAGCCCTGAAATGCTCACATTACCAATGGCAACAAAAGTGCTCAAATGTGTGGCAAGATCTTGACTGTTTATTAATTTAAGAAGTCAGCTTTTAGAAAAAACAACCATGTACTGAGCAAAAAATCAACTTACAGTTGTGTCCCTTGCCCTTATGCTCAATTTACTTGTGTTAACATTTTTATTATTTATTATACTCTATGACTTGAATTGTACATATTTTTGTGTGCATCCCTGTCAGAGACAAACATGGGATGTTAGACAGAAGACAAAGAAAGTGAGACAGTTTCTCTCGGGGAAATACGTGAATTTATTTAAATGCTGACCAACTGGCCCTGCAGCACACTCTAAACCAGAATGTCCAAATTAATTAAAAGATGAAGTAGTGTAAACTCAAAGTTTTATGAAAACATTCTACTTACTTAAATATTTCAAGTTTGAGTTTTAGGATCACATTGAATTTCTTTTTTTTTTTTTTTTTTTGGACTTTGAGAATAAAGTTGTAATATTACGAGAAAAAAGTCGTAATATTATGAGAAAAAAGTAATACTATCACGAGAAAAAAGTCTAAATATTTATTCTAACATTTATTATTAACAAATTTATTCTCATAATATTACGACTTTATTCTCATAATATTACAATTTTTTTCTCGTAAAATTATGACTTTATTCTCGTAAAATTACGACATTATTCTCGAAGTCTTAAAATTACGACTTTATTCTCATAATCTTATGACTTTATTTTCGTAATATTATGACTTTATTCTCGAAGTCTAAAAACAAAATTCCATGTGGCCCTAAAAGGCCGTTGTAGTCTTGCTTTTTGAGGAAATTAAACTCAGAATTTTTGATTGACTTGAACTAATTGTATATTAAGTAACCAAAACTTGAAAGCATAACCTAAGTGCAACTTAAAAGAATTAAGTAATTGTGTATGAAAATATACAATTCAGTGTAAAATTGTTTTTAAAAAACCCCCAGATATGTGAAGTTATTTCTTGAGCTGCAGTAAATGCAGCCTCCTGGTGTGAACTCTCTATTACAGTAGGCTCCTTATGGAGTGTTAAATTTGATAAGACGGCGTGAATTAAATATTGGTGAGAGCTGCTGAACAGAGGGTTTGTAGTGTGAAAGGGGCCAAGGGCAACAACTGCACACAAAGGGGCTGCCAGCAAGCAGACACGCTTAGTATGAAGTATGAGAATGAATTTAACTGAAGAGAAACCAGCTCCAATAAAAGATCAAAGGCAGGATTTATTTTTTTAAATAAGGCCTCTGAGGGTATGTTGTGTTTAGTTCCATAAGCTCATCTTTTATTAAAAATCTGTCCTTAATTAAGAGTGTATTTTATTGTCACATCAAACAGTACTCAACAGAAGATTAACAACAGGCCATTTTATGAATCATTGGACAACGGTAACAACAATTTAATGACAGTGTTGTCAGTTCTTTTTGTTGGGTGTATGTATTTGGGGGGGTCAGGGTGACCTGTGCCTTCCCACTTTGCTCCCTCGCATTTTCTTGTCATTGTGTGTGATATATTTTCATACAAATTAGCCATAATTTGCATCAGTGATGACCAATTCTGCCAAAGAATGGTGCATTTTGTATGCAAACAGCTCTAATTGCCGAAAATAACAATCATTAATTTAGAGCCGCACAGTTTGCTAATTATTAATCGCTTGTTCAATATTGCCAAGTCAACGTAGTGCCATACACACACACCACACTTGCACGATACTGTTTTTGCCGCGAGTGTCATCTGACTTGTTTTGTCTCAGCAGTATTTGGCCTCTGCGGCTGTTATGTCAGCGCAATGTGAAAAAGTGCACAGCAAAAATCAAATCAAACCAGCTGTAAACATGGAGGCACATTTGAGCTCATACCGACATTGTGCACATACTGCATAATGAAGCTGAAAAAAAATAGAGGAAAAACAGAAAAGCAGATGAACATTTCAGGGATGATCAGTCTGTACTTTGTGGGAGTGTGTGTGTGTGGGGGGGGGGGGGGGGGGGTGGTAAATGGGGGTGTCTGGCATTATTTATAAGTCTGATCTGGAAAGAAGCTGTTTTTTCTTGAGGTTTTAGTTCTGATGGACCTCAGCGATCTAGGATAGGGTAACAAAACGTTTGTGTCCTGGGTGAGAGGGATCGACCACTATCTTCCTTGCTCACCTCAGGGCTCTGGAGGTGTACAGGTCCTGTAGGGATGGCAGATTTCAGTCGATCACCTTCTTTGCAACATGGATGATACACTGCAGTCTGCTTCTGTCCTTAACGGTGGCAGCATTGTACCAGACGGTGATGGAGGAGGAGATGATGGACTCATTGTTGGCAGTGTAGAAGTTCACCATCTTGATTTTTGGCAGGTTGAACTTCCTTAGCTGCCGCAGAAAGTACATCCTCTGTTGTGCTCTCTTGGTGAGAGAACTGACTTCCAGCTCCCACTTGAGGTCCTGGGTGATGGTGATCCCCAGGTAGCAGAAGGATTCCACAATGACAACTGGGGAGGTGGAAGGTGGGTTCTGGGGTTGACCACAAGAGGTCAAATTCACCAAAGTTCAGTCACTGGGGTCAGTATCGTTGAAGTCAACGATCAAAATGCAAGTTCTTCACTCTGACTTGCACCAAATGTGACACACGGATGGAGGCGGGTTCTAGGATAGCCTAGGTGAGATCACATTTACTAAAGGTTAATCACTGGGTTAAGGATATTGGGCTCCGAGGTCACAAAATGTCCAGTTTTTGCCCTCTTATTTAGACCAAATGAGGCACACGTATGGTGCTGTGCTCCGAATTGCTCAGCAAGGTCAAATTTGCCAAAGGTCAATCGCTGGGGCACTTGATATGACTCTAAATGTTGACTGAAATTTCCCTTAAATAATTCATTTTGGCAAAGGTCAAGGACAATTATTTTGATTGTGCTCTGGCGAGATCTGCCAGAGATCAATCATTTGGGTCAAGGTCTTTTATTGTCTTCATGCCCACTGGTACTGTTAGCTAGTTATTACTACTACTACTACTACTTTTACTGCAATACTACTGCGAAATCAACATATTTATCTCAACTGTTCCATAATGTTATGGCTTGAAGATGAACTGTGTTGCAATGGATTTGTAAGTCTTAGTTACCTGCTTTGCATTCACATGCAGCATAAAGGTAGTTGTTGGTGCGCAGAAGTTTACACTGGCCATATGTCCCACAGTCATTGATGCATGGAGTCAGGTATGAGCGCATGTACATCTCAGCTGTAACATTAGTGCAAGCTTCAAACCTGCAAAAGTCACACAGAGGCAGAACATTAGCCAGAAGAACGATGATGATGTATTGCTGGAGAACTGAGAACAGCTTTCACCAGATGTGTTGTTTCCAAATGGATTTAACTGACAGATGCTGTTTTTAAATCATTTTTTACAGTCATGCACAGTAGAGAGTGCAGGGGTATCGTGTTCGGTTCAGTGTGTCCATCCACCCGTGTGTGAACAAAATAACTACCAATTTGGACTAAATGTGTTGGAATGATTGAAGTCAGCTATGGACATGAGTTGATTTTGAAAAATAAATCTTAAAAAAATCAAGGTGACATACCAAAGTCAGCATTTTGGCCCCATACTTACACGCAGAGTTCTATTGGGAGGAACTGGTAAACATTCATACAGTATGAAGTTATATATCACATTTTTATGAGTTACATGACCTTTGACCTTGGGAAACCTTGAAAGATCAAATTCAAGAACACAACTGCTTAACTGAAACAGTTTACAGCCAGTATGGATTAAACATGGTGAATGTGTTGTTTGACAGACAAGAATAAAGTGGTTCAATTTTGGACAAAATTGATCAAATGTCAAGACCAGTCAGGACCATATATTACGGTGTCACCAAATCACAAAGAATTAATTTGTATGAATCAGAATCAAACACGTAATGCGGGTGTTGCACTCTATGAGTCCACATTCTTATCAGCCCATTCCAGCCACAAATATGTTCTGGTGACTGAAGATATCAAGACACTCATTTTACACAAACCATGGGCACAAAAAATGCAATTGAGCTTGCTATTGACGCAGAGGGCATTAAAATTGTTGAGCATCTGGTCATGTCAGGTCTGAGAGCATGTACTGGTGCGGCAAGACGATGCATCAACCACACCATGGAACCACCTTGGGTCCTGGATGGCAACCACCCAGCCAACCACCACGAGTCACTTCTCAGAACTAGAGCACCGCACTCATACAGCGCAAACCTCCACCAACACTAGTTGTAATATGTATATGTAAATATACATATACCTGTGGCAGTCATGTGAAACATGGGCATCCCCTTGGCCTTCTTAAGTGACCTCAGCTAAGAAGCTTCCAATTCCACAAATTTTCATCTTGGAAACAATTTACAGCGTCAAAGACCTGTTAGACGTGGCTTATCATAAGATAAAATACAATACAAAAATATAGATCAAAAGGGCATTTCAATGCTAAAATCAAATATCCGCTAAATCTGCAATACGGATGAGATGAGGATAAAACTTAATCTATTCACTGAGTGTGCCAGTTTGCACCTCACTGTCACAAATGAGAGTGATGAGGCACTTTTAATTGAGATATAATGCAAAATGTACATCAAATGGTCTTCTCATATTAAATCCAAATGTCCACAAAATTCACAATCTGGATCAAACTTTGTCAGGCAATAGTGAGTGACAGCCTGCACCTCCCTTTAAAATATGAGAGTGATCGGGGTACGTTTGATTGAGATATAATGTAAATATACATTAAACTGAGTTTTCAATGTTAAATTTAAATGGCGACAAATCTGTAATCCGGATCACATCCGGATCAAACTTTGTTAGTCGATAAAGGATACCATCCTACATAAAGCTGTCAGATAAGAAAGAAGTTCAATCTTGTTTGGCAGAGTTATGAACTTTTGAAAATTCATTCAATATTAAGGGTCTCTTCCACATAACACAATTGAAGCCGACTAGGGACACACACCAATTAGCTAAACTGCAGGATGTCTTACAGACATAAAGACATGGATGACCTCTAATTCCTGCTTTTAAACTCAGATAAAACTGAAGTTATTGTACTTGGCCCCACAAATCTTAGAAACATGGTGTCTAACCAGATCTTTACTCTGGATGGCATACCCTGACCTCTAGTAATACTGTGAGAAATCTTGGAGTCATTTTTGATCAGGATATGTCATTCAAAGCGCATATTAAACAAATATGTAGGACTGCTTTTTGCATTTACGCAGTATCTCTAAAATTAGAAAGGTCTTGTCTCAGAGTGATGCTGAAAAACTAATTCATGCATTTATTTCCTCTAGGCTGGACTATTGTATTCATTATTATCAGGTTGTCCTAAAAGTTCCTGAAAAGCCTTCAGTTAATTCAAATGCTGCAGCTAGAGTACTGACAGGGACTAGAAGGAGAGAGCATATCTCACCCATATTGGCCTCTCTTCATTGGCTTCCTGTTAATTCTAGAATCGAATTAAATTCTTCTTCTTACTTATAAGGTTTTGAATAATCAGGTCCCATCTTATCTTAGGGACCTCATAGTACCATATCACCCCAATAGAGTGCTTCGCTCTCAGACTGCAGGCTTACTGTAGTTCCTAGGGCTTTTAAGAGTAGAATGGGAGGCAGAGCCTTCAGCTTTCAGGCTCCTCTCCTCTGGAACCAGATCCCAATTCAGATCAGGGAGACAGACACCCTCTCTACTTTTAAGATTAGGCTTAAAACTTTCCTTTTTGCTAAAGTTTATAGTTAGGGCTGGATCAGGTGACCCTGAACCATCCCTTAGTATGCTGCTATAGACTTAGACTGCTGGGGGGTTCCCATGATGCACTGAGTGTTTCTTTCTCTTTTTGCTCTGTATGCACCACTCTGCATTTAATCATTAGTGACTGATCTCTGCTCCCCTCCACAGCATGTCTTTTTCCTGGTTCTCTCCCTCAGCCCCAACCAGTCCCAGCAGAAGACTGCCCCTCCCTGACCCTGGTTCTGCTGGAGGTTTCTTCCTGTTAAAAGGGAGTTTTTCCTTCCCACTGTCACCAAGTGCTTGCTCACAGGGGGTCGTTTTGACCGTTTTTTTCCGTAATTATTGTATGGCTTTGCCTTACAATATAAAGCGCCTTGGGGCAACTATTTGTTGTGATTTGGCGCTATATAAATAAAATTGATTTGATTTGATTAGTGTACGAAGGAGGAATAGCGATTGTAGCGTGTGGTAAAGTTTCTGTCTGTTAATCAGAGCTTTTGTAAATTGCAGATTCAAATCCCGCGAGTGGCATTTATTTTTTAATTTAACCAGGGTTATTTAACTGCAGGGTTCTGTATTGGGTCCCCTTTTAGTCATTATTTATATCAACCCAGTGATTTTTACTAATTTTACACCAGTATCTAATCTATCAGTGTCTGGTGCTTGTATTAATTATTTATATAGTCGGCTGGACATAACACATAATGAGAGAACACTGCTTCATTCATGTCATTTCATAACTGTACGTCTGTGTCTGTGGGTCATCTACAGAGGAACAGATGGTACATACTGTCCACCTGATAAGAGGGATTCAATAAAATGCGGTGTGTTTTTAATGGTGTGTGGTTTTTATTTTATTTTTTTCTCCACAGCAGAGGCGCATTGTGGTGCAACATGTTCCAACTGTTTTTTATTTATTTATGTTTTTCCACAACAGAAGCACGATGTGGCAAAACACGTTCCAGCTGTTTTTTGGCTTTGTTTTGTTTTTCATAACAGAGACGTGATGTGGTGCTACAAGTTTCAGCTGCTCGCACTGTGTTCGTGCACACGCACAAGCATACACAAAACCGTCACCGGTGTGTGCTGCACGCCTGTGCGACAGCAGGTGGACAGCAGGTGGAATGTTTTGTGGTTCCCCATTTTGTGTTTGGTTCGCAGATTTTCTTCCAGTTTCTGCGTCTTTCGTGTTATGTGCGAAGGGGCCCTAAAGGATGGGGATTTTTCCAATTTTCCAAGATTTTTCCTGACTTTGACCTTTGATCTATGACTTTGAAAATTTAATCAGTTCTTACCTATCAGGACATGAATCCTCTTTAAAAATTTCATAACATTATATGAAAAATTGTGGATTACAGGCTGTTCACAAACAGACAAATAAACAAACAAACAGGGGTGAAAACATAACCTCTGCCCAACTTCATTCGCAGAGGTAATAATAAAAATAATACTTGCACTGTACTGTGCTGCTTTGTGGAGTGTGTGTGTGGGGGGGGGGGGGGGGGGCAAGAGCCTCAATGTCATCAGAGATAACCACTCTCACATTTTTTTACAATTCTTTTCTTGTACATTTCCATGCAGTTTTCTTTTGGTTTTATAGCTGGTATTTCATTGTAAGGAATCCCTATATGGTTATTCACGAACATAGTACAAGAATAAAAAAAAGTTTGTGTTTACAATCTTGGTTTATTTTATGAAATGCTTTACAGTCCTTCACAACAAATTAAAATCCTCTAGGGAACAAATGCATTTTTCTGCTCAGAACTAATTTTTAAGTGATACAGCTACAAAGACTTTTTTTTTATTTTAACGGATGTCAATCAATTAGTTGTGACATTAAAGAGCACCTGTCATTCACACAGCCTCATTCTTACTAACAAAGCCTGATGGATTCAGTGTGTGCAGAAACAGACAGTGATGTGATTGCTGACCAGATCACCTCAGCAGTGCTCTCATGCTCCCCACCACCCCTCCCCAATTTGTTATTATCTGCTATTAAAATTAAATCAGAACTCCCTGTTCGTTTTGAAAAAGTTAAAATTCATAGTTCATAGTTGAGTTTGCTGAAATATGTGTGTTGTGTGTGTTTTCAGCGCAGTCTCACACCAGATTGTCACTTTTTGATGCAAATGGTTCATTTTGATTGAATGCCCACATGTGATGAGTTGGGTATCCTACACAGTGACACACGGGGAAACACAAATCCTAATCCTACTCCTAATCATTACCGTGACCATATCCACAACTGTAAAAGATTAATATTTCCTGATGATGCGGATGTGGAGCGGATAGTTCCGTGCACTGTCACAGAGTCACCAATCATTGATTGAAATGCAGAGGAAAAAAAAATAAAAAAAAAATATATATATATATATATATATATATATATATATATATATATATATATATATATATATATATATATATATATAATTATTTCATGGTGGATTAATCATTCTATTCTGCAAATTGGCTGTTGAAAACGGCTCTAATCACCTTCTGACTCACAGAGGAAGCTGCAGCTGGGCCATTCGCGTGCGTGTGCACGTGTGCACGCAAACTGCTAACAAGCTGCAGAAAGCATTTTGAGCCGTCTAAAACAGTAATTATTTGACTTGTTTACATTGTCAAGGCTTGATAAAACAGGTGCGTGTTTTTTCCTTCTTGTCTGCAGCTGTTACAGTATTTATTCCTGTTCATAACAGGTTTAACTTCTTGTTATAATCGTTCAGATGAGCTGCACTCTGATGCGATCTGCTGATGTCACCACTCACCCTGTTCACCACTTCTTTACTCCAATCAGCTTGTCCAAGTCCAGCAAATGCTCCAGAGCCTGTATTGTTGGTATGAATAGTGATGCCAACGGCCCGAGTGTGCTTCATTTATGACCACAATGCAGATGCCGTGCACGCACAACACGTGTGCGATGCATCATAATACACCCGTAATAGTGCTGTGATAATCGCAATGCGTCTGATCCGTTTCCTCACTACATGCGTTATACAACCGTGATTGTTCATCTTATATTCACTTTAACAATGAGTCAGCACTTCTGTCTTTGTGCATCCTGCCCACTGCTGTTTACTACATAACTTGCATCAGAGAAGCAGATGAGAGGAGCAGCAAAGCTCAGCTCTCTACTCAATAACAGTGTTGCCGTGAATCGGAGGTCTTGGAAAATAAAGCAGTGCTGACTTATGGTTTGGTTTATAAATAAAATTAATACTGATAGAGTACCTCCATTAATGTCAATTCTGTCATTTGTACAAAGTTAAAATATAACATATATCTTTTAATGTTGAATAATGCACTAATTCTGAAGTTTTGTGACAAACACAGACAGATGGCAAAGGATTATGGGTAAAATGTGCCTCCGCTAACACTGATTGATTGACTCATTCATTCCATGTAAACCAACACGTTAATGTGAGGTGTGTTGTGTGTTGGTGTTTACAGATAAATGTGCTTTTGTAAAATATGCCATTTTTTTAATTTGTAAAAAAAAGGCATTTGCAAAAAAAAAAAAAAAAAAGCCACGTTGTAATTAGATAACCGTCCGAAATAACCGGTGTCAAAATAAATAGAAAACTGCCAACTACTAGACGTTCAGTTCTAGGGCAAATACTGACATGAACACTACTGGCCAGTAGATGGCAGTAGAGACTGTAAAAACTTGCCAAAACAAAATTCCAGATAATCAGTTTCTGCTACATTTAAGATGTGTGGAATTTAATAAACACAAACTGAATTTCAGACATCTTATATATATTACTCTGCAACAAAGATGACAGACAGTGTTTGACATAAGCAGGACTCTAATAGCAAACAGGAATTGACTGCAATGATTCCAATAGAAAATAATGGAGGAGCAACCTGAGCTGCTTCTGGCATTTTTACATAAAACAAACACAATAACAGCATCTATAAACCCAGAGAATATATTCATGAGAGTTTTAGGCACAATATACAAAGAGTTTAATGCTGTTGTCCGTGTGGAGCCTGAACAGAGTGTCTCAAATACATTTCTTCTGTTGTGAATGTACTGAGGTACCCATAATGCACCTGGGAACAGCATGACCACACTAAAACCTTCAAAATTAGTGCATTACTTAAAAACTAAAACATATATCTGATATTTTCACTTTAAAAACTTCAGACGTGAAGTTAATTTAAATAACTTGTCTGAAATTAGTTTGGTTAAAATTTAAACCATAAGTTAAAACTGTATGCCTCTGGATGACTTGGGTGATATTGCCAGCGTATCAGTATGGGGTCAAAAGAAATGAGCCTTTTTTCTTTTTTGTGACCAGTTCTCCTTTACCTGCAGAGGATAGAGTGGTTTCTTCTCGGACCAACGCTCCTCTGTTTATAGAAGATAAAACTGTGTATCTACTATAAACAGTGTTGCCACAGTTACTTTGAAAAAGTAATCCAATTACTGATTACTCCTTGAAAAAGTAACTTAGTTACTTTACTGATTACTCAATTGTAAAAGTAACTAAGTTAGATTACTAGTTACTTTTTTAGTTACTTTCCCCAGCTGCCGACAACAACCCACGTCAACATGACAATGATACCTGTTTTGCCAACTCACTTTATAGTCACCATTTCTTGACTTCAATGAAAACAAATACTTGTTTATAAAAAGTAAAATAAAGACCTCTTTCTTGACCTCATATTTAACTGTTGACAGCACTGTAACAGTAAAACTTGCAATTTCAAACCTACATTGTTTATAAATGTAACTATTAAATTCCAACATTTTTCTAACATTTAAATTCTCTAAACATTTTACTTGTCGAAATTATTATTATTTTAAGCAGTATTAGTAGTTGTAGTAAAAAACGGCTTCAAAACTGGACCTTTAATCTAGGGGTGTTGTGGGGGGGGGCACATCCTTGCCCCACGCCCCCATTCCATCTGGATTTGCCCCTGCTTTGGCGTTTGAGCACAAAGAATGGATAACATTTATTTATACAGAAAACAGGACCAGATTCACAGGTAAGAAAGTTTTATTGCGTTTTCACATCATGTGGTCCTCAGAAAGAGAGTTTAGGTGCATCTGAGTGGAAAACAGTGTTAGTTGTTGACGCGTCGCGGAGGATCAGCTGTTTTTAACGAGACGATACAGAGCGGCTCAGCTCAGAATTCTAAATAAAGGAGGGAAAAAAGTATAAAATGTCTTTGTAAAGCTCAGTGCAGGTGTGCTGACCACCGCGCTTTAAGAGGTGAGGACGAGTCGAGCAGCTGCAAAAAAACGCAGATGAAAAGCTCACAGCTCGCTTAAAGTGGGCAGTTCAGTCGAACCCCGACCTCCTGCCCACGGACCAAGTTTAATGCTGCTATCGACCCACAATGCAAAAATAATAGTAACGCACAGTGACTTGGAGAAGTAACTTTAATCTGATTACTGATTTGGAAAGATTAACGCGTTAGATTACTCGTTACTAAAAAAAAGTGGTCAGATTAGAGTAATGCGTTACCGGCATCACTGACTATAAAACATTTAACAGGTTTTAAAACTTAACTGATTTTAGATTTCATAGATGTTTGTAACTCTTCAGCTTTGTTTACCACATCTGCAGAAATACATTAGCGGTCTAAAAATTATTGGACCAAAATGTATCGGAAGATAATTAGTCTGATCTTCGATAATTAGTGGTTAGCGGATTAGCGGAACTGTGCCCACCACTGTGTGGCAGTATTGAAAATGTAAAAACCTCATGATACAGTCCACTGTTTATCAAGTACAGTGATGTGTTCTGCGCAGCCGGCAGGAGGGAACTGGGTTTAAATAGCGGCAACATTAAAAAGCGAACACATGCAGCTACAGGCTGATCTATGAACACGGACAAAGGCTGAGTATGCGCGCATTTTGGGTATATTTAAATGAAACACAATGCCGCAATATGCAGCTCTATGAATACGCCATTGTGAAAGGGGCTTTAATGCAAAGTTGTGAGGTTTGGACACTAACCTCTGACCTAGGGTGATGACAATATGTATTAGGTTCTTGGTTTCTTTAGAGGATCCTTGGGTACCGCTGAGATGATTTTGCATCAGAGGAATGGTAACTAAAGCAGACTCAGATGAGGAATATCATTTGCATTCTGAGGGAACATCAGTCTTTAATCCAGGGGTGGGCAACGAGGGCTGAGACACCGCAGGTTTTCCTTGCAACCAATCACCTCAGCAGGTGGGTTGCTGATGAGCTTCTACCTTGAACATAAACACCTGGTCGTCTTGAAATTACCTGCTGAAACACCTGATCATTAATGAAATCACCTGCTGGGGTGACTGGTAGCAAGCAAAACCTGCAGTGCTTTGGCCCTTCATCGCACATGATTGCCCACCTCTGCTTTAATCTAAAATGCAGTTGCCTCAGCGTTGAGGACCCTAGCAACTGGGAAAGATCAAGGGAACACCTGGCTTTTGGTCAAGTTGTGTATTTTTCAAGGTAAGATCCAGCAGACAGGTACATCAGTTGTGAGGACCCCACAGGCTGGAGAAGCTCAAGGGGACGACCACATTTCACTTTCGAGAGGTGGGGATAGACAGATTGTCTGTCTGGATGATTACCACCCAGGACCCAAGACAATTCCACGGTGTGGTAGATGTGGCAACATGCAACCACACTACATGTCCTCAAACTTGACCCTTAAAAGATTCAGAATGAGGAGTTGTTCCGTAATGTGCATGAAGCACCAGCCTGTTGAGGAGTCTGTTCTGATGGGGAGAAGCAGACAGAATTGAAAAGTTCTCAATGACATGGTGTGATTCCACTGCTGGCTTTTGAAGATTAAAACTCTTTCCTGCTGTAGTTTGAGCAGTGAAAAACAGAATAATGTGGGTCCACTGTTAAAATAAAACCATAGCTGTGAAATCGCCCATCAGAATGACTCCGTTCACACTCAACACGAAACACTGGAACTGCTGCCAACATTGCAAAGACTAAAGACTGAGTTGAAAAAGATGAATACTCGTGCAATCATCTGTTTTGTATTTTAATTAAATTTAAACACTTTGTAAACCTGTATTTCCACTTTGACATTAGGAACCCTTTATTTTTTGTGCAAAAAAAATAAAATAAAATAATAATTCCACTGACTCAATTATCACAAATCCTTTACTCCTGAAATCCTCCAAAGACATGAACACTGGCTTTTCAATTTTACCATGTAATTTTATTTTCTTATTCAAACAGTGTGTAGGAGATCATAAGCACACAGGATTTACATGTGGAAGCTGTTACTGTTTGTCTCACCCGTGTTGAGTGGCACACAAAGAGCGCAGGCTGAGGTACCAGGTGCCCGTTTGTGGATAAGGGATCCTCAGCTTGGTGGTGTTAGAGGAGGCATTCACGGAGAGAAAAAACCCACTCACTGATTCTGCAAAGGAAGAAATAAAAGGTGGTACTTATTTTTTTGTAACTGGAGACAATGAATCACCCAAAACAAAGTTTGAAACTCATGCAGCCTCAGAGTTACACCGAGAAAACCACTGATTACTTGTCATCCTAGTATCATGTAGGTCCCCCTTTTGCCACCAAAACAGCCCTGACTGGTTGAGGTATGAACTCCACTACACCTCTGATGGTGTACTGTTGTATCTGGCACCAAGACTTTAGCAGCACACCCTTTAATTCCTTTAAGTTGCCAGGTGGGGTCTCCGTGGATTGGGCTTGTTTGACTTTTTATTTCTCTTAGATTTTTTTTTTTTACAGCGTTCAATGGGCCCCAAACCTGGGATCTACAGTTGCATCCTAATCATTACTGGCATTGTATCCTAGGGCTCTCTTCAAGATGGTGACCGTTCCCTTAACTGTGGATATCTGCACCTCATGGGCACTTGGGTGACCAGGGATTGCCTCGAGGTATTTCTTCAGGTTCTTCTTCATAAGCCCTGTTGCTTATGAAGAAGCAACAGGGCTTGTTTGACCAGCATATCCCATTAGATGTGTGAATGGCTTGCTCACTGGTTTTTCTTTTTGTGCAACCTTTAGTAGGCACTGACCACTACAGACTGGGAATCGCCCACCAGAGCTGCAGATTTAGAGATGCTCTGGCCTTGTCATATAGCCTTCACACTTTCCCCCTTGTCAGAGTCACTCAAATCTCAAATCCTGCTGGACTGTACAACCTGCAGTGCTCCTAGTACGTGTATATATTTACTTATGTATATCCCTGGTCAACAATACTGTCGTTAAATCTGTTTTACTGTATGCACACTAGACTCAGTGAGGATGCCCACTGGTCATATCACTTTCCATACACATCCAACTTGGAGTAGTTTCCAGGACACTTTGAAGGGATTACATTTTCCAGATGGAAACAGACTGTTGAACACTTTGGGATACCCTAGGAAGAGTTAGAGGACTTGGCCAAGGACAGGAAAGTGTAGGATGAGCTGCTTCGTCTATTGCCACCACAACCTGGACCCAGATTACCGACAGACCTGGCCTACTATATCTACGGTATTTGTGTCCAACTTAGAGTGTGCATAGTATCTTTCTATTTTTCATTCTTTTGATTTACTATGCCTAGGTACTTGTGTCTGCCTTCTAGTTACACACTTTACTTTGCCATATCAATGTACAATTCTATTATCACTGCTGCTGTGTGGGATTAATAATGCTATAGCTTGTCTTCTCTTGATGCATCCCCATTTTCCCATTTCCAACACATCAACGTCAAGAAACAAAATATTAACTTGCTGCCTACTACGTATATCTCACCCAATGACAGGTGCGACTGTATTGAGATAATCAGTGTTATTCAATTCACGTGTCAGCAGTCATAACGTTATGGCTGATCAGTGTATTTCAGAGCATATGGAGGTAAAATATTTAAGAATAATAAATTGCATGTACCTGATTCACATTTCAGTGATGAGTTTTCTCGTAAGAAAAGAGGCATCCCGTGGTTCAGACAGCCAAACACGGTCACATTAGCCCCTCGCAGAGTAGACTGTGTGAGGAAAACACATGCAGAGCGCACAGTCACCATTCAGCATCCAGCTATCAACCATCTGCTGCTGTCACAGTGGTGAGCTGTTGGTGAACAAACACTGAGAGAGCAAACATTCAAACTAACAAATCAACTCAAACTGCTCTCCTTCTGTCTGTTTGAGTTCTGCAAATAAAGATGTCGGCACTTTACGTCCATACAGCATTAATTATGCATTAACCATGATCATAAATAAAGAAATATTAGAGAATTACTCACATCGTATGTAACATATGTGTAGGTCAAAAGGCGATCACAGTGGAAAAACTAACCACAAAATCCACTGCATGAGTAACATGGGGTTCAAGACATCCACATGTGGTGAAAGACAATGAAAACCCAACTGAATGCGAGTAGACATTCAATAATTAAAATGATGTTAAAACAGTGTTTACAGGAACATGTCAGTACCATTTTCACCACTTCTTAATTCTTCATGTATATTGCTTGGGCAACTGCTTTGACCTTGTGGTGGTGCATTTCTCTATACATGACCCAGCATGCAGGTGCCTCAGTGTTGAGGACCCCAGTGGCTGGAGAAAGCCAAATGGATGTCAACATTTTTCAGACTGGTTGCCTGTCTGGGTGGTTGCCATCCAGGGCCCAGTGTGGTTCCTTTGTGTAGCGGATGCAGTGGATGAGCACATGCTCCCAACCTTGAATTGACTGGTTGATTTCTCAACCTTCCACATTATTGTAGAATCGGTAATTTTGCTTGTATTGAGTTTGATGTTAGATCCTCATATAATCCACAATGACATTTGTGTTATTATATCTTTCTTTAATGCCCTGACACACTACTTGGAAGTACGTTGTGCTGAATGAAT
This sequence comes from Thalassophryne amazonica, assembly GCF_902500255.1. Taxonomy (NCBI): domain Eukaryota; kingdom Metazoa; phylum Chordata; class Actinopteri; order Batrachoidiformes; family Batrachoididae; genus Thalassophryne; species Thalassophryne amazonica. The sequence goes on from NC_047107.1 coordinate 101,789,077, forward strand.
GGTGACAGTGCATCAGGAAAGTTATCTTAGCACTTCACTTTTTCCACATTTTATGTTACAGCCTTACTCCAAAATGGATTATTTTTTCCCACAAAATTCCACACACAATATCCCATAATGACAATGTGAAAACAGTTTTAAGATTTTTGTAAATTTATTACAAACAAAAAAAAAACTAAGCAATCACATGTACATCGTAAGTATTCACAGCCTTTGCCATGAAGCTCAAAATTTAACTCAGGCACATCCTGTTTCCACTGATCATCCTTGAGATGTTTCTACAGCTTAAGTGGGGTCCACCTGGTATAAATTCAGTTGACTGGACATGATTTGGAAAGACAGACACCTGTCTACATATAAGGTTCCACAGTTGACAGTGGAGGTCAGAGCACAAACCAAACATGAAGTCAAAGGAATTGTCTGTAGACCCCTGCGACAAGATTGTCTCGAGGCACAAATCTGGGGAAGGGTACAGAAACATTTCTGCTTTGAAGGTCCCAGTGAGCACAGTGGCCTCCATCATCCATAAATGGAGGAAGTTTGGATTCACCAGGACTCTTCCTTGAGCTGGCCGCCCGTCTGAACTGAGTGATCAGTGGCCTTAGTCAATGAGGTGACCAAGAACCTGATGGTTGTTCTGGCATAGCTCCAGCATTATTCTGTGGAGAGAGGAGAACCTTCCAGAAGGACAACCATTTCTGCAGCAATCTACCAATCAGGCCTGTATGGTAGAGTGGCCAGACAGAAGCCACTCCTTAGAAAAAGGCACATGGCAGCCCACCTGGAGTTTGCCAAAAGGGACCCGAAGGACTCTCAGACCACATGAAACAAAATTCTCTGGTCTGATGAGAAAATGATTGAACTCTTTGGCGTGAAAGCCAGGCATCATGTTTAGAGGAAACAAGGCACCAACATCATGCTGTGGGGATGTTTTTCAGTGACAGGAACTGAGAGACTAGTCAGGATTGAGGGAAAGATGAATGCAGCAATGTACAGAGACATCCTGGATGAAAACCTGCTCCAGAGCGCTCAACCTCAGACTGGGGTGAAGGTTCATCTTTCAACAGGACAGTGACCCTAAGCACACAGCCAAGATATCAAAGGAGTGGCTTCAGGACAACTCTGTGAATGTCCTTGAGTGGCCCAGCCAGAGACCAGACCTGAATCCAATTGAACATCTCTGGAGAGATCTGAAAATGGCTGTGGACCGACGCTCCCTGTTGTGTGTTGGGGGGTGTGGCTGGATATTTTGGTGTTCTTTTCTTTTCTTTGCTCTCCAGGTGGCATGAGAACTGATTTGTCTGTGGAGAAGGTGCTGGCTGAAGACTCCTTCACCCTCATCAACATCATGTACAGCACCTGTGAATGGTGCTCACATGCAACCTTAAAGACTTTCAGCTGAAGCAGATAATTGGATGGCGTTCTGCATTTAAGTCATGTGTGATTCAAGCAGAACTGCCGGGAACTCGACCTTGTGATGTTCGTTTGTGAGACGCTGAGGACCGCGCCTGGGTTTGACACATCGAGCCCGTGAAGCAAGGAAGGGTGAGGGACACATGCTGTCAGCACACATCAGAGGTGATTAAGTGTTTGACTAATTGTTAATAGTAACTTGGTATTTTGTTACGCAGTATACTTGAATTGTGATGAGAATTGTGCAGCTTGCTTCTCACTGCTGTGGCGTGCGGACAAGTGATCCTCCACCTGTTGTGAGAAGCTGCTCATTTGCATAAAGCTTAAAATACAGACCTGAATGTGTTGCTGATAGTGTGTGTCTTTTGAAGGATATTAGTTGTAACTGCTGACTTACCTCACCTCTTCTATGCTTCGCAGAGAGTCGGTTTGTCGTGTCCACCTGGGGGGTGTTTGGCGGTGGTAGTGGGTCCAGGAGCGCCGGGCTTCGATCCTTTTGGGCGCTGGAGAGCGTGCCAGCCTTCACTCCACCAGAAGGACGCTATTTTGGTTTTTTTACACTTTGTTGTGCACCAGCGGGTGAAATAAATACATTGTTTTTTTGGAACCACTTTCTGCTTATTTTTAGCGCTGGGTTCCGTCTGACGCAGGTCCGCTCCTCAACCCGCGTCGACACATAACAGTAGTTCCCGGCCATTCCATAATGGACCCAGCGGCAGAGGCGGTTCCTTTTGCCGAAAAAGTTCAAGAACACTTGGAGAAAATATGGGAGCAATTACAGCATCTCGCAAACCAAATTAAACAAACAGACGCCCGTGTGACGGAGCTCGCAGCGCAAGCCGTTCCGCTTCCTGCTGCGGCATCATCGATACCGGTGCAGATAACTCCGTCACCCAGAGATTCGGCGTCCGAACCGATTATTTGTCATCCGGAGCCTTATGCGGGAGACGTCGAAGCCTGTGCTTCGTTTTTGATGCAATGTTCTCTGGTTTTTGCTCAGCGACCGGCTTCCTTCTCTTCTGATGGGAGTCGTGTGTCATATGTGACAAATTTGCTCCGAGGTGACGCCTTAGCTTGGGTCACAGCATTGTGGAGTAACAACTCGCCATTGTTAGGATCCTTTAAGGCTTTCTCCCGGGAGTTCCGACTGGTTTTTGACCATCCGGTGAAAACGAATACCGTTGCTCAATGGTTGCTGAATCTCAGGCAGGGGAGGCGGAGTGCGGCGGAGTATTCCGTGGACTTTCGCATTTTTTCTGCTCAGTCAGGTTGGAATGCCGCAGCTTTACGAGGCGTGTTTGTAGATGGGTTAAATGAGTCATTAAAAGACGAGCTGGCAGTCCGTGACGAGCCAAACGATTTAGATGAGCTAATATCATTGGTGATTCGTCTAGATGATCGGATGAAGGAGCGTGGACGCGAGAGAGGACGCCCATCAGAGCGGGTTTTTTCGTCTCGGGGCTTTCCCCGACACAGATCTGGGCCGCCTCTTCTTCGCCCCACTGAGGCTCCTCCGACGGGACCTCTGGCTCCTCCTGTTGACGAGCCCATGCAGCTCGGATGAGCAGAGATTACTGTATTTCCCCGACATATATGTTATGTGTCAGACGCAGCTCGGAGAACCGACCAGCGTTTGAAGGACCCAGTATGAAATAAGCAGAGCACGGTACAAAGGCTAACTGAATTTAATACATAACAGTGATACAAAATATACAAAAGAAAGTGCGGTCTGGCGTGGTGCGCTCCCAGCAGCGCTAACGGTCCGGAGCCAGAAGCTGTTCGGACCCAAGGACCCCGCCGACACCCCCAATAGAATGGTTGATGTCCTCTCCTCTGGCTGCATCCTTGCCTTTGTTTCAGTCAGTCACTTAGCACAGGTGTGGCCAGGAGTTCTTAAACCTGTGCGGTCAGCCTTTATCCAACCATGTGCGGTCATTAGTCATAAAACAAAAAAGACAAACACAAACAACCAAACCACCCCCCCCCCCTCCCCAGGGGACCGTCCTATCAAACCCCGGGATGAGGAGAAAAGAAAAACCCCAAACTTAAGCCCACAAATAAAAGCGCCAAAACACCCCCCCCCCCCCCCAAACGACATGTAGGGACCAACACCCCCCAGAGGACTTCCCGCCAGCTCCAGGAGTAATAACCACAGCCGAGGTCCCTCTGGGATCCAACGTCACCCACGGGGACTCCCAGCGCCTCCCAGAGGACCACTCGTCAACCCCAGGAGATGCCTCCCCTCACGACCAACGGACCCAGCCCCGGCCGTCTATGGCTAGATGGACCCACAGCCCTTTCCCCCCCAGAGGACACCACAGTCAAACCCTGAGGGCGGAAACTGGGGGAAACCCCCCCCCAGGTGCAGAGGTTACCTGGGAAACGCCCAGCATAACCACACTGCACCACTCCAGCAACGCCGACACTACGGCTCACACGGCTGGAGTCAGAGGAGAAGAGAGGGCATAACAAAAAACAAAACAAAAAAAGAAAGAAAAAACAACAACCCAAATACCCCCCCCCCCCCATGACCCCCCAGGGGACCGTCCCATCAAACCCTGGGAGGTGAAACTGAAAAAAAAATAAAAAGAAAGACTAACAGACTGACATAAGGTTGCTCGGGTCCTTTTTTTTTTTTTTTTTTTTTTTTCTCATTTTTGGCAGAACTGCAGGGTCACGACCCCAGACACTAAATAGTGAAAAACAAAAAATAAAATCCCACACAAAAACCAACTCAAAAAACACCCACACAAAATAAACTAACACAAAACAAATAAGTGATTTATACCGTCAAGCTCCAACAAATCGAACACACCTGTTCCAACTTAAGAGCTTGACGGTAATGTGACTCAGTCACCAAAAGAGGGAGCCAAAGTGCTAAAAATGAAAAACCCCCTTTGGTGACAAAAAACAAACGAGCTGCATCTCCGTGCGCAGCTGTGTGCAACACACAACCAAAATGTGCTCAACTAAATAACGCCGGAGCTGATACAACAGACGCAGTAGTTATCTTTATCTGGGGAAACGGGGCTACAACTGTAACACAAGAAGCTCAGCGACCCGTGCCACAGAGCTCCGCCGTACGCGTGCACCCATTACAGACACACTCTTGCAGCTCCCGTTTAAACCTCTTATCTGGTCGGAGCGTGACGCGAAGCCGTCGCCAGTCACACTCCACCACGACCCACGGATAAGGCACAACACAGGAACACGGCTGCAAGAGAGCACAAATCAGTATTCAGCAATGGGTCTCAAACACGCACCATCCGGGCGGAGAGCACCCGCAACTGATCCGGATAACTACTGAACGTCTGCTGCCGCCTTCCCGGCGCGTTACCGTCTCTGCTACCGCTGGGTCCGTGATGTTTGGCCAGAGACTACTGTTATGTGTCGGACGCAGCTCGGAGAACCGACCAGCGTTTGAAGGACCCAGTATGAAATAAGCAGAGCACGGTACAAAGGCTAACTGAATTTAATACATAACAGTGATACAAAATATACAAAAGAAAGTGCAGTCTGGCGTGGTGCGCTCCCAGCAGCGCTAACGGTCCGGAGCCAGAAGCTGTTCGGACCCAAGGACCCCGCCGACACCCCCCAGGTGGCCGCAACAAACCGAGTCTGTGAAAGAAGGAACCATTATGTGAGTCCACACTCTACACACAGAGAGAACACTTAAAGGTGTACACAAACAGCAAACACTTCCTGGCTTGATTACTAATCAGCTTCCCAACCTGCAGGCATGGAACATCCAGTTCACAAAACTCCACTGCAGTGGAAGCCGATACATGACTAACATACAGCTCAATATAATAAAGGTGTGAGGGACACCACATTTACTGACTGTATAAATGTTAGTCACAAAATCTAACGTACCTCAGAAAGTGTGCTGACGAGCGTGAGACCTCACCCCCTCCTCTTTCACAGACCGTGCATCAAACCCTGGACGTTCTCTGCATCCACTGATGATGAGATGGCTCCCGAGACGACGATCTCACCCGTCTGGTCACAAGGTCGAGTCTCTGGCAAATACACACTGTATACTCCAGTCTTAAATGCCACCATGTTCCAATCCATATAGATGCACCTCAGCTGTGAGTCCTGACGAGCCGCAGGTGATCAGGGTGAGGTCCTGATAACCTCAGCAACACAGCCACTCAGTCCCAAATGCAAGCCACCTGGAAGGAAAAACAAAAGACAGAAACAAAAAGGCAGCCAGGCCCCCCAGCCATACAACAATATAAGCGTCAAGAAAAATAGTGGTGACGTATCTCCAGGTGTTCTGGGACAGGCAAAATAACACACATAAAAAAAATAAATAAATAAATAAATAAAAATCTAGTACGGGTTAATGTTTTGTTTTCTTTAAATAGGGGTTATAACTTGTTTGGGGAGTCAGAGGCGTGTCTGGTGGAGTGAATGTTAGGCGGTTAGAAGCCCGTCTGGGCTCACTTGTTAATTTTTATGTGTTTTTAGGTATTTTCTGTTTGGGTTGTTGGGTCGTTTTATTTTGTTGTTTTTTATTTCCCTACATCCCTAACCCCAACCTCACTTGCCCCAAGACCGTTTGTCTTGTGGGTTGTGGGGTGGTGCAGGTTGGTCACGCTGAGCATTCTCAGAAGACCTCTGCACCTAGGGGGGGGGTGTCAGGGGCGTTTTTCTTGGTTTGGTTAGGGCCTGGTTCCACTCCAGCCTCGGTGAGCCTTTGTACCGTTCGTCATTGGTGTTGCCGGGGTGTGGTGCAGCGGAGACATACCTCAGTCGGAGGGGTGGGCCGATCTGTTGCCGTTCGCCATTTCGGTAGTTCCACCCCTCCCGAGAGACTGGGGTATGGTCGAGTTGGGGCACCGGACGTATTTCCGGTTCTCCGCTGCGCCTTGGGGTTGGGGCTGGGTTAGTTTTTCCTGTTCCCTTCCCCGGCTTAATGTTTTGAGCCGTTCGCCAAAAGTGAGCCGCCGAGGGGCTCTGGGAGGGACCTGGGGTCTTTCGGGGAGCCGGGGAGGGTAACGGGGTTTACGGTCGTTTTATATCCCCCCGGGGTTGTTTTTGGTAGTCCTCCTGGGGTTGAGTTTTGATTTTGTTCTGTTTCCTTCCGGGTTCCACCTCCAGGGTTGATGGGACGGTCCTCTGGGGGGGAATTGGCTTGGGGCCAACTAGCCAAGTGTGGCCGGGTCTGGGGTTCCGGGGTTGTGGGGAGGGTACCTCCTGGGGTTGATGGTACGGTCCTCTGGGGGGTGTCGTTTGCTCCATGTATACCTGGGGACCTGTGTGGGATTCTGGTTCTGGCTGTTCCTCCTGGAACTGGCGGTAAAGGCCTTCTGGGGGGGGTTGGGCTCTGCAGGTCGTTCTGGGGGGGTTGTTTGTTATTTTTCTTTTATGCATTTATGTTTGTATTGTGTTTGTGGGGCTGTGTTGGGTTTTTGCGTTTGGGAGTTTTTCTTTTCTTCCCGGGGTTTGATGGGACGGTCCCCTGGGGAGGTTTTGGGTGGGTTTTGTGTTTTTTCCTGTGTGTTGGATTGTACTGGGGAATGTTTTGGGGCTTTTGTTGATGCCAGCCGGCCTTCCAGCTGTGGTGCCCTGTCATGCTGTCTGTGGTGGACCTTGGGAGCATGGTGCTGTCTGCTTCCTGACGAGGACCCCGGAGGGAGGTGCTGTTCTCGGGCCTGGTCTGTTCGGTCACCGGGAGGCTTCCCGTTAAAGGGGGGGGGTACTGTTGTGTGTTGGGGGGTGTGGCTGGATACTTTGCTCTCCAGGTGGCATGAGAACTGATTTGTCTGTGGAGAAGGTGCTGGCTGAAGACTCCTTCACCCTCATCAACATCATGTGCAGCACCTGTGAATGGTGCTCACATGCAACCTTAAAGACTTTCAGCTGAAGCAGATAATTGGATGGCGTTCTGCATTTAAGTCATGTGTGATTCAAGCAGAACTGCCGGGAACTCAACCTTGTGATGTTCGTTTGTGAGACGCTGAGGACCGCGCCTGGGTTTGACACATCGAGCCCGTGAAGCAAGGAAGGGTGAGGGACACATGCTGTCAGCACACATCAGAGGTGATTAAGTGTTTGACTAATTGTTAATAGTAACTTGGTATTTTGTTACGCAGTATACTTGAATTGTGATGAGAATTGTGCAGCTTGCTTCTCACTGCTGTGGCGTGCGGACAAGTGATCCTCCACCTGTTGTGAGAAGCTGCTCATTTGCATAAAGCGTAAAATACAGACCTGAATGTGTTGCTGATAGTGTGTGTCTTTTGAAGGATATTAGTTGTAACTGCTGACTTACCTCACCTCTTCTATGCTTCGCAGAGAGTCGGTTTGTCGTGTCCACCTGGGGGGTGTTTGGCAGTGGTAGTGGGTCCAGGAGCGCCGGGCTTCGACCAGAAGGACGCTATTTTGTTTTTTTTACACTTTGTTGTGCACCAGCGGGTGAAATAAATACATTGTTTTTTTGGAACCGCTTTCTGGTTATTTTTAGCGCTGGGTTCCGTCTGACGCAGGTCCGCTCCTCAACCCGCGTCGACACATAACACTCCCCATCCAACCTGATGGAGCTTGAGAGGTGCGGCAAGGAAGAATGGGCAAAACTGCTCAAAGATAGGTTCACCAAGCTTGTGGCATCATCAAGAAGACTTGAGGATGTAATTGCTGCCAAAGGTGCATCAACAAAGTATTGCGCAAAGGGTGTGAATACGTATGTACATGTGATTTTTTTTAATAAACTTACAAAAATTTCAACAGTCTGCAGTCTTATTTTTTTTTTCTTTCCACCAACTTGATGGCAATCTTGGGCATTCTTTGATAGTTGCATCAAGAGTTCCCAGTGTTCTGGACCAGCAATCATGCTACTTTTGTATGAAATCATGTGGCATCAAGGACTTTCTTGTTCCGTTGTAGCTCCATCTTATGCGGTCTTATTGGAGTCTTGATGATGTACTAAATCAAAGCAGTTCTTGTTTCAAACATGATGAATCATATTCTACATTGTAATAAGGTAATGGTGTTGTAGAGAAGTGCTGTGAGTTGATTTTTGTTCAAAACATGATCAAGATTCTCCAAGGCAGCCTTTATTTGGTGCATTCATGGACAGTCATGTTTGTTTGGGCATGATCTAAAATGCAGTTGCCTCAATGTTGAAGACCACATCAAAAGGAAAATACCAAGGGAATGCCTGACTGTAACAGATAACTGAGTACTTTCAAGCGATGGAGACAGACAGACTGTCTACCTGCGTGGTCGCCATCCAGGATCCTAAATGGCTCCATAAGTGTGGTGGATGCAGTGACATGCTTCCAAGCCTGACCCAAACTCAGCCAACACAAACTCAAGCAAACCATGCAATTGGAAGGACAACTGCAAGGAGACCAAAGAAGAAGGTCCACATCATGCTAACTGATCCCAATCCAGAATTACAGGAGGAAACTTTTAAGATGCCCCACAACCAGGTGCATGAAGGATAACAATCTCAAGACAGCCCCATCCTTCCAGACAACCGAAACTAGTGACAGACACATTATCAACACAAGTATAAGAGAGATTACTTCCAGAACAGTGTGTAGACATCTCACAGCTGTGGACATCCGTGCAATAGAACCCCATCAGGATCTTAAAGCACTAGCACCAACTTACAAGGCAGCCTGACCTGCCACTCAACCTCACATGGTCTACAGACAATGGAAAACATTCTATTCACAGATGAATAAATGTTCAGTCAATTTATTCTGATAGATGACTCAATATGGAGGTGAGTGTTATATTCAACCTTCTATCCTGCAGATGGATCATTTTGTTTGAAGCAGTGGTACAGTCTGAGGTGTCATCTGTTCTCAGACAAAACTGATGTAACATTACATCAGATCTTAATTCTTACAGGCACTGTCAGTACAACGTGGCAGTAACATGTCTGTTCTTTGAGCAAGATGATGCTCATACACACAGAAACAGAATTTCCTTCAAAACAACAATGTGGAAAGGCAGTGGACCTATTAGGGATCCAACATAACCTCCACCCCCACCACTCCCTGAACATCTGTGAGATGCATTTGGTTGACAAGACAGCAGCCAAATCCACCATGCAATGTTAATGACCTCAATCAAGCCTTGTGACACGCTGGGTTCAGAGCCCCAAGCCCTCATTCACTGTTTGCATTGGACTATGCCTCACTGCGTGCATGATACTGACTGAAAGTTTGCATCTGTAAAGTTGTTTCTCAGCATATGGTCAGTCAGTGATTTCAGGTCATAATTATGTGTTCAACCATTCTTATTTAACCGAGATTAGGTTTGGAAATTGGGGTCAAAAAACAACATTTCTGAAATTGCATTTTTACAACCAATCACTGCTTTGCAAAGAAGAACCTCAATATACAGTTTATTTTAAAAACCTGTGAAATTATTATTTTCCGCCCTCTCAATGAGTGAAGAGTGCAGCAGTGCAGAGCGTCCATATGTTTTGGCATAAATATTGAAAGGTGTCCAATTAAGCAGCTTGTCAGACAGCACAATCAGATCATATCTTTAGCTTTTAGAAGATAAATCGCTGCATATGCAGATGATTTATATCTGCAGGGAACGTAAGTTACTCCACTTGTGATTGGAATTACTTGGAACAATTTTTTGTTGGGTAATTAAAAAAGTTCCTTTCCTCCATTCACACAAAATGAGCATAATATAGGTGCTAAAAGTTGGCAAAGTTGTTGATTGCTACAATTGATTGAATAAACACTTCGCCAGGTGTTGAGATTTCAGGTTTGCTAAATTCACCATCTGGACTCTCTTCAAACACTCCTACTGGGTCCCTCCAACTTTAATGGTTTCTACTCCAGATTAGGCTGGACATTTTTTTAAACCTTTTGATACTTAAGTGAAATATCTGATACTGTTCAAAAACTGATTTTTAAGCATTCCTGGCTGCTCATTTTATTGTGGAGCTGTCATATAACTGAACAGAATGTATTCCATATCTTCACCAGGTTTTCTGACCATGGTCACATTAATTTTGGAGTAACACTGAGAACACAAGCTGCTTGAAAAAGGTCTTGGAAAAAAACATTAGAAAGGGCTTCACACTCACTCATCTTCATCCACTTACTCCAGTTAAGGGTCACGGGGGGCTGGAGCCGATCCCAGCAGTCATAGCGCGTGAGGTGGGGTACACCATGGACAGGACGCCAGACTGTCGCAGGGCCACATATAGACAAACACACACAGTCACACCCACGAACAATTTAAAGTTTCCAATCCACTTAACCTGCATGTCTTTGGATGTGTGAAGAAGCCGGAGCCATGCAAACACAGGGAGAACATGGAAACTCCACACAGAAAGGCCACAGGTGGGAATCGATCCCATGACTTTGCTGTGAGGCAGCAGTGCTAACCACTATTGCACCGTGCTGCCATGAGAAAGGCCTTATTCACATTCAATTTATATTTCAGTTAAGTCAGACGCTTTAGGGAGACTTATGTTCCAATTTGGTGCTATATAAATAAACCGAATTGAACTGAACAGAATTGCAGTTCAATACATTCATTGACTGTCACATGAATATAATCAATATATTTCCATCCATCCATCCATTTTCTTCCGCTTCATCTGAGGTCGGGTCACGGGGGCAGCAGCTCAAGCAAAGCCGCCCAGACCTCCCGATCCACACACACCTCCCCCAACTCTTCCGGGGGAACCCCGAGGCATTCCCAAGCCAGCCGAGAGGCGTAGTCCCTCCATCGTGTCCCGGGTCTTCCCCGTGGCCTCCTCCAGAACACCTCTCCAGCGAGGCGTCCAGGGGGCAGTCGAAAAAGATGCCAGAGCCACCTCAGCTGGCTCCTTTCGACATGGAGGAGCAGCGGCTCGACTGCGAGCTTCTCCCGAGTGACCGAGCTCCTCACCCTATCTCTAAGGGAGCGCCCAGCCACCCTGTGGAGGAAACTCATCTCGGCCGCTTGTACTTGCAATCTTGTTCTTTCGGTCATGAGCCAAATCTCATGACCATAGGTGAGGGTCGGAACGTAGATCGATCGGAAAATCGAGAGCTTTGCCCAACCTACTCAGCTCTCTCTTCACCATGACGGTCCGATACAGCGACCACATCACTGCAGATGCTGCACCGATCCGTCTATCGATCTCATGCTCCATCCGACCCTCTCTCGTGAACAAGACCCAGAGATACTTAAACTCCTCCACTTGAGGCAATATATTTCCAGTCTAAAATCTCACAAAATGAGTTTACAGTCAGGTTTGGAGTTGGTTCAAGAAACAAAAAGGAAACAGAAATGCTTTTTTTTAATGTTCTGGAACAGAAACACTTATTTGAAATAATGGTAACATTCCATTTTTTTCATTCTTTTATTGCAAACGAAAATATGTTGTACTTGCAATAACCTGGTACTGAGTTTGCGTTCTATCATCCTTTGAACACCTGGCACGTCTTTACAGAGACAAATCGACCAACAGCAGGCCATTAAAGAAAATATGGTGCGGTTTTGTTTTCAACCAGAAGAGGCAAATATTGTTCTATATACCTTATAAATGCTGTTATTTTGAAGTCAGCTTCCTCAGTGTTTGACATGTAAAGAGAAATAATGCACCACTGTAGACAATTAGCTAGCTCCAGTTACTAAACAATGTGTTAAACATAGCCTAGCTTATTAACTGTGGCATCAGTGGTAGAACATAAAGCAAAATATGGTCAATATTTTTATAACATCTGAAAGACACATATTGTTATGTCCAGAGGTGGAAAACCCTGGTTTCAGTGAGTAAAAGCCTTGTCATGTATTGTTTCTACCTGTGCAGCTAAAACAGACATTTTCACTGATTAGCTCATCTTTGGTTCAAACAGGTTCAGTAATGATCATTTTAAGGTGCAACCCAAAACTGGAAGTGTAATCATAGCAACACTACTTGGAAGGAACAATACAAAAAGCTCTGGTTGACATTTATTAGAAGGTGAGAGAAAGCTAAGCTAAATCCACATCTTTTGGCTTAATTAGCTCTGTGTGTTTAATTGAACAGGTGAACAAACAAAAGTAGAGTATGTACTCAATGTTGAATTCATATAACTAGTCAACTGTTAAGGATCATCGTCATGCTACATGCCAAACATCTGAACTTTTAAATGACGCTTTCATATAATATTTGTCCAGTAATGTTGAAACATGTCACATTAAGTAGATGCGATTAATGTACAGTTTCACTGTAGTGCTAATACAGTCACTTGCCCAGTTCCGGATCATTGCCAGTTCTGGATCACTGCTGTAGTTTTTGTGCTGCCGTTTCTCGTAATCAGCACGAATAAGCTAATACTTGGTACCAATGGAAAGATTGATGTTTTGTCTACAAACGACCACAAGCTCAACTGGATCCAGCCGTCCTTGTGATCAGCAGAGGAATCAAAACATCCCGGTGTCTGCTGTCTGCGCGCTTTTTCTGACTCACTCATTCCTGCAAGTTTTAAAGTAACGATCTCTAAAACATAGCAAAGGTGAGTTAGCTGTTTGGTGTTTTCAGTTCTAGAGTGGGAAAATACTTACTAACTTGGGTAGAAAATGTCAGTGTGTTATGTCTTGCTGTTTAATTGCTGCGCACATTTATCTCCGATGCAAAAATTTGCCAGTTCCGGATCACTTGAAGCAGCAGCCTCGTGTCAGTACTTGTGAGCCTTGTGGACTTTGTTGTCATCTCAACATCACGAATGGACATGAATGTGGAGGCTTTTACTTTTTAATTCGGGAGAAATCTCACCTCCACACTTCATTTTTTGCTCGTAAAAACGTATAACGGCACTTTTCGAAACAAAGTAAATTCTCATTTAATAAGTATTATTTCTATCATTTTGTGTTCAAAACACATTCTCGGGCACAGTGTGTATCATTCTGCATTAGAAGGGCTCCAGCCAGATGCCAGGAATACCCCCAAAGTGACACAGAGTGTCGTGATCTGGAACTGGCAAAAGTGATCCGTTTCTGGCAAATGTTTGCGCCACACATAATGTGGCTTCACACTTTAAGTAGAAGCGCTACTCCACCCAGACATTTTCAGCTAAATAACATCTAAATACCCAATACAACAATACACAATAAAGGACATTCAGTTGCATTATGGCTCCGTATAGCGGGACTTTAAAAAAGGTGATCCGGAACTGGGCAACCGTCTGTACTGTAACAGATTTTATGATAATATGACAACCCTTCACAGATCTGTAACACAATCCATTCATCCAGAAACCTTTGTTAGAGCTCAACTGTGCCTACTATGGTAGAACCAGAATTGAGAGTGCACTGGCAATTTTTAAGACCTTTGAGCCAAATTACCTTCTCGAAAAGAGGATGCTAAATTGTTACTGTGCATTCCTGCTGTATGGGCACCATATGTATGCCTGTTTCCACACAACTGGTATTTATAAAGATAGTGCTGTTATTTCAGCTACCCTTATTTTCGAGGGCACTGTGCCCTGCTGTCGCCGTCCTGCACCCCCTACCCTCAACCTCGTGTCCCCGCCTGTCTTCAGCAAATTCTGCTTGCAGACGTTCTCGCTTCTACCCTTCACTTTATCAAAACTGGCTGGAATACTAAAGTGTTGTGGACATTTACCACTGATCTAACACTAGGGCTACGTCCGCACATGCAACTAGCTAACTTGTATAATATCCAAAAAGCAGTACATCACAATGTGCAGGGTGTCTATTTGGTACCCGGATCATCTACTACCACGATAGTGTCTAAGCGGACACCACTAGGCTATCCCATGATGCAGCTGGAGCCTGGCAACTTAAGAAGAACTTCCTGGGAAAGTTCAAAGAAGGTAGTGAGCATATGTGAAAATTACCATGGTTTTCTACAAATGCACATCAGGAGCTGTTTGCATCAGAAAGAACATTTGGTGTAAAACTTGTGCCAAATCAACATGCGGATCCACCTCGGATCTGCTGTGACAACCCCACGTGAAAACAAGGGTGCAGCTGAAGGGACTTACTTTTTACACATCAGAAGCCCTTTTATAAAAGTGTGCTGCTGCAAAACAGAATTTTTCCCAAGATACTACTAATATCTGGGTCAAAGGACAGGTAAGGTGAAGGTGGCATAGTTTGCCCAAACTGTGTCCCTACTACTTGCTCGCTTACTACACTATGCATACTAAAGTGACTGTTGGGTAGTGTGTACAGTACTAACCAGTGTTAAATACATACTAAGGCCCCATATAAAAAACATCAGTGTATCATCCCTGCGCATGCTGAAATCGACCCACATAAATTTTTTTTCATTTTTTTATTTATTCAATGTTTTGGCAAATTTCATTGACGGCTGTACAGCTGATGCAAGAAGTGGCACATATAGGCAGTGAGTATGCTTTAGCCGAAGACGGCCAAAATTTACCGAACCGGGCCTGGAAATTGCCGTTTGTTGTCACTGACAACCATGCAGTCAGTTGCTTAGTCTCACTCACACCCAGTATGATGTTTATGACGCTACTAGCGTGCAGCACGCTGACTGTATTCAACATGGAAACACAATTTATTTTAAGGTATGAAACAACATTGCATGTACCTGTTTATAAGAAAAAATAAATAAATAAAAGAATCCGCCTACCCTCACCACTTTTTCTGATGTCAAGAATGATAAACTAATGTTTTTTTAAGGGGCCTAAGTATTCAAATGCATAGTAGGTGACATAAAAGCATAAATGTACCATGCACACAGCTACACAATTATACCATATGTGACTTTATTACATGTTCATGGATAGGTACCCACCATCAATCTGAAAGAACAGCACGTTAATGTCCAGAGAAATTTATTTCCAAAGACAGAGAACAGCCAGATAGCTGGAATACGTATCTATCTGATCCTCCCGTCAGCACAACTTAAAACCTGCAGTAAGTTCAAATAAAGGTCACTCCAGCACATACATGCATCTTTTAACAGCTCCTAGCTCAGTAACACACACACCCCCAAACCCCCAAAAAGAATCATCATCAAACAGAATAACACATCATAATTTCCTTCCCCAAAGAATCTGGGGTGAGAACGTGCGTTCCTCACACATACTTCAGAGCAGGCGCACACAAAATCTTTTCAGAGCAAGTCGAGCTTGAAATGT
The DNA here is from genome assembly GCF_902500255.1 of Thalassophryne amazonica. Taxonomy (NCBI): domain Eukaryota; kingdom Metazoa; phylum Chordata; class Actinopteri; order Batrachoidiformes; family Batrachoididae; genus Thalassophryne; species Thalassophryne amazonica. The sequence goes on from NC_047107.1 coordinate 101,804,580, forward strand.
GGAAATGAAAAATTAGGCGAGACAGAATTTAACCTAAAACAAATCAGCCAGTATCACAGAACATGCTTCCTTATTCATTCATTCATTTTCTATACCCATTTACTCCAATTAAGGTTCATGGGGTCATTGGGAGGGAGGCGGGGTACTGTCACAGCTTGTCACAGGGCCTGCTTTCTTACTATCATTAAAATATCATTTCTGTTCATGCACACATTTATATTCATGTGTCCAATTTAACATTAACAAACTAAGTGACAGTGTGTGCTAAATCTGACTTCAGCCGTATTATTCTTATTCTATAAATAGTTGCAGTCGTGTGTAATGGTTGTGCTCTGGTATTGTTTGAGGACCTTGGAAATGCAGCTACAAGATGAGAACAGCTATTGAGAGCTTGTTCTGATGTTCTGGCACAAGATGACAGTTTGGCACGTGTTCTGCTTTAGGTTTCCAAAGGTTGTTCTCTGTGTTCTGTGTCAGGAAACTGGTTTAGTCTTAAAGCTCCAGACACAGAGAGGTTGTATATGGTCTGGCTGCCATGCAAGGCGCGCAATTGCACACATGTTGGGGATTAAGCACACCTCATTGGTTTTCCTGTCTGATGGGGTAATTGAATCACAGATCCTTTGGTCCACCTCTTTAACTGCAAGCCTTTCACCTCCCCAATCATTATGTGTAATAATTATATACAACCCCTGGCAAAAGTTATGGAATCACCGGCCTCAGAGGATGTTCATTCAGTTGTTTAATTTTGTAGAAAAAAAGCAGATCACAGACATGACACAAAACTAAAGTCATTTCAAATGGCAACTTTCTGGCTTTAAGAAACACTGTAAGAAATCAAGAAAAAAAGATTGTGGCAGTCAGTAACGGTTACTTTTTTAGACCAAGCAGAGGAAAAAAATATGGAATCACTCAATTCTGAGGAAAAAATTATGGAATCACCCTGTAAATTTTCATCCCCCAAATTAACACCTGCATCAAATCAGATCTGCTCATTGACATTGACCCTATGTGTCTTTTTGCAAGGAATGTTTTTGCAGTTTTTGCTCTATGGCAAGATGCATTATCATCTTGAAAAATGATTTCATCATCCCCAAACATCCTTTCAATTGTCCAAAATATCAACATAAACTTGTGCATTTATTGATGATGTAATGACAGCCATCTCCCCAGTGCCTTTACCTGACATGCAGCCCCATATCATCAATGACTGTGGAAATTTACATGTTCTCTTCAGGCAGTCATCTTTATAAATCTCATTGGAAAGGCACCAAACAAAAGTTCCAGCATCATCCCTTGCCCAATGCAGATTCGAGATCCATCACTGAATATGACTTTCATCCAGTCATCCACAGTCCACAACTGCTTTTCCTTAGCCCATTGTAACCTTGTTTTTTTCTGTTTAGGTGTTAATGATGCCTTTCGTTTAGCTTTTCTGTATGTAAATCCCATTTCCTTTAGGCGGTTTCTTACAGTTCGGTCACAGACGTTGACTCCAGTTTCCTCCAGTTTCCTCCCATTCGTTCCTCATTTGTTTTGTTGTACATTTTTCGATTTTTGAGACATATTGCTTTAAGTTTTCTGTCTTGACGCTTTGATGTCTTCCTTGGTCTACCAGTATGTTTGCCTTTAACAACCTTCCCATGTTGTTTGTATTTGGACCAGAGTTTAGACACAGCTGACTGTGAACAACCAACATCTTTTGCAACATTGCGTGATGATTTACTCTCTTTTAAGAGTTTGATAATCCTCTCATTTGTTTCAATTGACATCTCTCGTGTTGGAGCCATGATTCATGTCAGTCCACTTGGTGCAACAGCTCTCCAAGGTGTGATCACTCCTTTTTAGATGCAGACTAACGAGCAGATCTGATATGATGCAGGTGTTAGTTTTGGGGATGAAACTTTACAGGGTGATTCCATAATTTTTTCCTCAGAATTGAGTGATTCCATATTTTTTTCCTCTGCTTGGTCTAAAAAAGTAACCGTTACTGACTGCCACAATCTTTTTTTCTTGATTTCTTATAGTGTTTCTTAAAGTCAGAAAGTTGTCATTTGAAATGACTTTAGTTTTGTGTCGTGTCTGTGATCTGCTTTTTTTCTACAAAATTAAACAACTGAATGAACATCCTCCGAGGCCGGTGATTCCATAATTTTTGTCAGGGGTTGTACATATTAATTGAGGGTGTGCCGAAATCCATTTGTGTATAAAGACAGGAATGGAAATCAGGCTTGTGCTTGTGTATACAATATCACGCTGACAACCTTGTGTATGCACAGCTTTATAGCTCTGGTGAATAGAACAGAAATGAACATTGCTGCTTTTTTGCATGCACACGTTTTGTTGTGATTCTGCTTGGAATGTTATAAATGAGGCTCCTGGACTGCAGGAATGAGCTGGGAAATAAAACTCAACACAAGTGCTTAAAACGCTCATATGTTGTCATGGTGTAATTGTGTTAATTAAATGCCATTTTATTCTTATTGCATTGGAGTGCAATTTTTAATTGATGTCAGGATGTTTTGTTATTAATTATACTGGGTTTCTTTTCTTGCTCGGTTGCATGTGAAGCTTTGAGGCATTGTTGTGAACATTAAACAGGCAACATGATTTTTCTCTCTCTGTTCCATTTTGATGAGTTTTTTTTTTTTTTTTCAAGAATTTTTTGAGGATTAGGAAGGGTGAGGTAAAAAACAATTCAAACAAGGAAGAAAGTAATCTGCAACGTCACTGACTGAAATGACCTACTGTGGCAAATGAGAGCTAATATCTAAACACTTTAACAATAAAGCACAACAGATAGCACAACTCAGAAAACACTGCAGACAAAACAAAGCTTCATCTGCATTCGTGGCTTTGGACTGGCAGAAATTCTCATGAGTTATAGACAGGACCTGCAGCAGGTAAGTGAAAGAACAACATCAAGACGTGTTGTAGCTTTACGCTATGTGCACTGCACAATGCTGCATATACCAGTGAAAACACAGTGCATTAGGAAGTATTCACAGTGCTTCACTTTTTTCTACATTTTGTTATGTTACAGTCTTATTCCATAATGGAATAAATTCATTTTTCCCCTCAAAATTCTACTCACAACACCCCATAATGACAACATGAAAAGTTTTGTTTCACATTTTTGCAAATTTATTTTAAAAAAACTAAGAAATCACAAATATACATAAGTATTCACACCCTTTGCTCAATACTTTGTTGATGGACCTTTGCAGCATTTACAGCTTCAAGTCTTCTTAAATATGATGCCACAAGCTTGGTGCACCTTTGTTTAGGCAGTTTTGTCCATTCCTCTTTGCAGCACCTCTCAAGTTCCATCAGGTTGGATGAGGAGCGTCAGTGCACAACCACTTTCAGATCTCTCCAGAGATGTTCAATTGGACTCAGGTCTGGAGAGATGTTCAATTGGAGTCAGGTCTGGGCTCTGGCTGGGCCACTCAGATTTGTGCCTCAAGACAATCCTGTCTCGGAGGTCTACAGACAATTCCTTTAACTTTATGCTTGGTTTGTGCTCTGGCATGCACTGGCAACTATGGGACCTTATATGTAGGCAGGTGTGTGCCTTTCCAGATCATCTCCAATCAACTGAATTTACCCCAGGTAGACTCCAAGTAAGCTGTAGAAACATCTCAAGGATGATCAGTGGAAAAAGGATGCACCTGAGCTCAATTTTAAGCTTCATGGCAAAGGCTGCGAATACTTATGTACATGTGATTTCTTAGTTTTTATTTGTAATAAATTTACAAAAATCTTAAAACTATTTTCACATTGTCATTATGGGGTATTGTGTGTAGAATTTGTGGAAAAAAATTAATTTAATCAATTTTGGCATAAGACTGTAACATAAATATATGTGGAAAAAGTGCAGTGCCATGAATACTTTGTAGATGCAATTTATTAGTAATTACAATTTTGGGGGGGTAGAGGGTATCATGTATTTTGCAAAAAGCTTAATTATTGTAGATTTCAGGATACAAATCTTGATAAATTTAAATACTCCTTGTTATTAAACTGATCACATAGTATTTTTATAACTGATTAATTGTTTAGAGTAAGTTTAAAGTCTAAATTCTCTTATTTCAGCTTCTTTTTTTTACACCTCTCAGACAATAAACTGAATATCTTTGGGTTATGGACAAAACAAGACATTTGAGGATGTCATCTTGGGTTTGGGGACACTGGCTGATATTTTTTCCACCATTTTCTGATATTTAATGGACCAAACAACTAATTGATTATTCAAGAAAATAATCTACAGATTAATCTTTTATGAAAATAATCCTTAGCTCCACCCTTGTGCTGTGTAGTACTTTAAAATTACTGTATGAACTTGGGCTTATTACAGAATTATTTTTTTTCCTGCATGCAACCTACATAAAAGAATTTACAGTTTAATGGCTTCAGTGGATGGATTCAATTTAAGGACATTAAAAACAATCCAAAACCAGCTGCAGCATCAGTGGAACTAAAAATATTCATGCATTCTTTTTCACATTCTTTTACACAGTCTGATGTACATAAGGCAGACGAGCAGCTCCAGCCATTGTCATCTGAAGCCCTACAAATCTGCCAGAGTCCCCCCACTGCCAGCGGCTGACTACACTCTGCAGCTGTGACAAGCAACTGACAGATTATTGCAGGGGAGGTCGGGGGGTATCTGTCAATAGAATAATATAGCATGACAGTGTCTCTAAGGGATAAATGTTGTGGCTCTTACAACAACCACAGAGACATCATTTCATTGAATCCACTAGGAGTATACTTGGGCTATCCCAGAATGCACTGGGTGGTAAAAGGAAAATAAAATACTAACACATTCACACTTGACCTACATCCACATTACATGCTGAAGCGACCAGATCTGATTTTCTTTTCATCTAGATGAATTATGTTCATATTTCTAAATAACAAAAAAAAATAAAATAAAATAAAAAATCCAAAACAAACCACATGGGAATGTTGCCCAAATTTGATATTTAAAAAAAAAAAAAAAAAAAAAAAAAAAAAAAAATCGGATTTGGCATGTTCACACTATTCAGAACAATAAATAAATAAATAAATTGAGGCTAAAGATTGTCAAAAAAATTCTTGCTTTTACTTTCAATCATCAAAACATATTTTGTCTTTGAGGGTTTGAGCTATGGACAGCAGCTGTGTCATCAGAATTTATATTCTGAAACTTATTTTCAGTCAGTTTAGAAAAGCTCCAACTGTAGACTACGCATAAAGCTCAATTTTTAAGATGAAATCAGAAACAATGAAAGTATCACACACAATGCTAGGATTGTGTGCTACATTTAAGTTCTTTTACACAGTCATTTAGTGTGCATGCTTCACACTACATTGTGTCACATCTGATCAGCACCACGGACAGTTCATGCACACTTTTTCTTTCATGCCACATTGCTTTTTTCATTAAAAATGAAAATAACATGTTTGTACAACTGCTACCAGTTAACTATTATAATTTACCACTCAATTAGCTGCTATTTATCAAGCATAACTGCTGAGATTAATGTTACATGAAGGCAAAAAGCCAGAATCAGGCCACATCATCTGGTAAAGTGAACATAGTTATATAAATACATTGAAATTTCACCTGGGCTGGATTGAGGCAACAACAAAAACATCCAGTTTGCAGACTCAGTGGAAACTCACTGAGAGATGACAGCAACCACTCATCACCCTAACAACCAAGACACTAATCAATAAGCCACCAAGCAAATCAGACAGTTATTGCAATTTCCCAAAATAATTAACAATGTGAGTTTTCATTTAAAACTGTGACATTTGACACTTTGTTTTCTTACCAGGAGGTAGAAGGAAAAAAATCGATTATCAAATTGATCCCTGTGCATCCAGTAAAAGATGTGTTTAGCCTAGCTTGGCACAAACATAGGAGTCAGTACAGAAGCTTAATTTCAACAACTCCAAATATGTCATATTGACAGGCATGTTGGCATGTCATTATGTGGTTTAGCAAGCAATCATCTGGAGCACGGGTGCTGTTTGTGGACTCGGAGGAAAGAACACTCTCTGTATTAACACTGGAGTCACCAACCGAACGTCAACCCAAAAAACTGGTCGACCCTGCCTTCTCTGCGCATGTGTCATTTCAAAGCATCAGTAGCAATTTATAGATTATCACCTTGTTTCTACTTAAAACTGCACTCCAGTTATCATCTATCTCAGTGACAGATATCTGAAGCTTTTGTACAACAATCATTTCCGCATAAATTCAGCAATAATTCATAATAAAAGATGGGGGAGCGATCAGAGCGCCACAGGATCACATCTGAAACTGACTCTGAGACTGACTATCTGAGGCTGACTCTCTACACCCAAGCGCTCAAAGGAAATAATGTGATTATTAACCATCAGGTGACAAAGTAAAACCTCTTAAATCATTCTAAAGCCAGTTTTAAGCAGAAACAAGGCGATGATCAGTGAATCGCTACTGATGCTACGAAATGACATAGGCATAGCAGCACGTCAGCCTCAGACATGCTGCTGTGGCATTCTGATGGCTCCCCATCTTTTATTATGAATTAATGCTGAATTTATGCAGAAATGATTGTTGTACAAAAGCTTCAGATATCTGTTGCTGAGATAGATGATGACTGGAGTGCAGGTTTAAGCAGAGGCGAGGTGATAATCGGCAAATTGCTGCTGACGCACTGAAATAACGCATGCACAGTGAAGGCGGTGGGGGGGGAGCAATTTTTAGGGGGACCGTTTGGTCAGCAACAATGGCTTTGTACACGTTTTCCTGAAGGAAGAAAACCCAGGTGATGCTTTGATGTACAGTTGTGCTCAAAAGTTTACATACCCTGGCAGAATTTTTTGCTTTTTTGGCCATTTTTAAGAGAATATGAATGACAACACAAAAACTTTTTTCACTCATTGGTCAGTGGTTGGGTGAAGCCATTTATTGTCAAACAACTGTTTCCTCTTTTTAAATCAAAATAACAAGAGAACTACCCAAATGACCCTGATCAAAAGTTTACATACCCCTATTCTTAATACTGTGTATTGCCCCCTTTAACATCAAAGGGGGGCTCTCTGATGGTGAAGCTGCCACTGAATATGTCTTGGACTTTATTTACATTCATTACAAAGAAATACAAACAGTATGGCACTTTACGGTAAATCTGCATGGAGTAGACAGTTCTCAAAAACTGAGTGACTGTGCAAGAAGAAGAGTGAGGAAAGCCACCAAGACATCCAGACAACTCAGGAGAAGTTGTCTGGGTTTGCTAAAGAAAGGAAGGTTTTGAATAGAGTGGTTCATTCAAGCTTGCATCTCAGATGTACCTTCTGGCAATTTGTAGATAAACTTTCAGGTCTTCTTTTTAAGAAAATGCTCCTCTATACCACTTCATCATGAAGATGGATAACTCGTGATACAAAATGCATTATGCATTATTAAGAACAGGGGTACTGTATGTAAACTTTGGATCAGGTTCACTTGGGTAGTTCTCTTGTCATTTTGATTTAAAAAGAGGAAACACAGTTGTTTTACAATAAATGCCTTCACCCAACCACTAACCATGAGTGAGAAAAAAGATTTCGTATTGTCAGTCATATTCTCTTAAAAATGGCCAAAAAAGCAAAAATTCTGCCAGGGTATGTAAACATTTGAGCACAACTGTACGCTCACTCGCAGATAAGTTGGAGTTGTTGTTGGAAGGGTTATTTTTCCATTTTGTCAAAGGATACTCTCCATACACTATCAGGAATCCACTGCAGGATTAACATGTTCTGAATGGTTTGTGACTAAAGACACAGATGGAACTGATCATTGATTCTTCTTCCTGTATAGAAAGTAAACATGCATATTCCCAAATTTCAAGATGTTCTTTTACACTGCAAATATATATACTGGCAGTGTAAAACAAACAAAAAAAAAATCAGACTTATAAAACCATTCATACACGGACACCTTCAAGCAAAATCATCTCTCTAAATCACACACTATTTTGAAATGTGCACAGCTGGAGCTGCCTCATATCTCACCTTCTTCACACCCACATTCAACCACAAATGGTTGCAAAACTTCATGAATAGTCAAACATGTACGTGAAGCCTGAAGCGTGTACTTATGATGCCAACCGAGAGGAAGAGCAGGAAAAAACATTTCTGAAACACAAATCAAGGTGCTTGTGTGTGAACACAACTGTGACATAACAACAACAACAAAATAACAGTAAAAAAAACTGAATATTGACAGCCCACAAGAGTTGTGAACCCATCCATTTAATTTTGTTAATTCTTATTCATTTTGACATCACACTCACTTATGGACTTAATGTTAATAACTTTTAAGAAGCTTTAGCGAACTATAAAAATCTTACCACAAGAGCCAACAGGAAACTTTCCAAATAACAGAATAAATGTAAGTGTTCCCAGAGTCCTTTGCTCTGCTGTGACGCCACCACAACGCTGTCTATATTAAGATAAAACTCTGCTAACAAATTTTAACCAGCAAAAATAACATGGGCCAATTTTTATTGTAAATTTACAAAAAGGAAAATATTTGTTTTTGTTTAATCCTTAATTGTCCAAATGATGGTGATAATCCAGTCATGTCCACAACAAGTGTGGGCCGCCAGAAGAGGAGGTACTGCTAGCCCACCACCAGAGGGCGCCCTGCCTGAAGTGCGGGCTTCAGGCACGAGAGGGCGCTGCCGCCACGGACACAGCCGGGAGTGACAACTGTTACTCATTACTTCCTGACAGCTGTCACTCATTCTTCATCACCTCACTCCATAAAACCCAGACGTCATCTCCACCTCATCGCCGAGATATCGTACTTCATTGAAGGTAATATCCTCAGCCGTTTTGTGTTACAATATATCTGTATATTGTGAGTGTTTGCAGGAGTACCGGTTCCTCTATCTGTGGAAGCTGAGTGAGTGCAGGACGGCACTCTTTTCCCCTGAGGAATCACTGCGGTACTCATCACATATTGAGTGAGAGGTGGAGGTGGCATTCCCACCGTTGTTGTTACTGGGTGTACACACACCCACACTTGACTGTCTTTGTTCTCGCCAGCAGTACCAGATCCGACAGTCGGAGACGGTGTTCACCTGGGAATTCGGGACTTGGCGGCTCCAGTATTCACCAGGTTCGGTGGTGGCAGAAATCGTGTGGTTCCGGCCCTTCTCAGGACAGACGTCTTCTATCCTTGAGCCTGCCCACACGTCACCTTTGTAATTTGACTGTAATCATATTCTGAGATTGTCTGTATATTCGCACATTTCACAACATTAAATTGTTACTTTTTGGCTCATCTATTGACCGTTCATTTGCGCCCCCTGTTGTGGGTCCGTGTCACTACACTTTCACAACAGTGTGATTTAGATTCATGCTACCAGTCAAAAATTTAGACACGCTTTCCCATGTTTAACCCTATAATATCTGACCCAAGAAATGTATGTACGAGGTCTCTTAGATAATAAACCGACCCTTTTATTTTTTTTTTAACTATATGGATTTGAATGACATGCTATTACACCAATCATGCTTGAACCCTCGTGCGCATGCGTGAGTTTTTTCACGCGTGTCGGTGACGTAATTTCCCTGTGGGCAGGCCTTGAGTGAGATGTGGTCCCGCCCTCTCGGCTGAATTCCTTTGTTTCACACGCTGCTCCAGACGGCGCGCGTTGCTTTATCAAAATTTTTTCTGGACCTGTGAGGAATATCCGAGTGGGCACTATTCGAGAAATTAAGCTGGTTTTCGGTGAAAAGTTTAACGGCTGATGAGAGATTATGGGGTGTTTCTGTCAGTGTAAGGACTTCCCACGGAGCGGGACGTCCTGCAGCGCTTCCAGGCGCTGTCGTCGGCCTGTTTCGAGCTGAAAACATCCTAATTTAAGGCTTAATTCACCCAGGACATCGTGAGAGAACAGAGAAGATTCAGAAGAGGCCGGCATGAGGAATTTATGCGGACATTCCACTGTTTAAGGACATTTTTTTTAATGAAAGACGTACGCGCAAATTCGCTGAGTCGTTTCCGTGACGACTCGGCAAATCTGTGTGCGCCGCGACAGGAAAAACACCTCCGTGTTGAAAACCATTTGTAGAATTCAGGCGGCTTTTAATGGCTTTCAACAAGTGAGTAACTGAGAAGTTGTTTAACAGCTTGGGCATGTTCCAACTTGCCCGTTAAGATTTCCAACGGAGGTGTTTTTCCTGCCGCGACCCCCCGCGGTCGGGTCCAGCCCGACATGCGACTCTGCCCGCATGTTCTTTCATTACAAAATGACCGTTAACAATGGAATGTCCGAATAAACTCCTCATGCCGACTTCTTCTGAAAGTTCTCTGTTCTCTGACGACTTACTGCGTCAACAGAGCCTGAAATGTGGAAGTTTTCAACTTGAAACGGCGAGACGCTGCTGCCTCGAAGCGCAGATCGCCGTCAGGCGCCGTGGACCGTCCTTAAAGCGACACTACCAGACCAAAATCTCTCATCAGCCGTTAAAATTTTTACCAAAAACCAGCTGAATTTATTGAATGGTGTCCACTCAGTTGTGCCTTACAGTTTTGAAAAAATTTTTATCAAACAAAGCAACAGTCTCTGAGCCATTCCTAAACAATGAAAAAAATCGACGAGCGGGTGGACGACTCCTCACTCAAAGACTGCCCACAGGCGAATGACGTAACCGACAGGCGTGAAAAAACTCTCGCATGCCCACAAGGGTTCAAGCATGTCTGATGTAATCACACGTGATTCAAATCCATATGGTTTTTGAAAAAAATAATAAGGTCGGATACTTTTCTAATAGACCTCGTATGTATGTACTGTATGTATGTAATGATACATACAAAATTATAGGGTTATCAATGGAACTGTCACTCTGGAATAATTATGGACCACAATCGGGGGTGGAAGTAACTAATTACAACTACTCATGTTACTGTAATTAAGTAGCTTTTTCAGGTATTTGTACTTTTATGAGTGTATTTTTTTTTGTCTGCAATTTTACTTTTACTGAGGTAGAAAATATACTAATCTGATCTGTATAGTGCACAGAATTGCAACACACATTGTGATATTAGCTCCTCAATTTTCCAGATGAGGATTCTTCCCTGGAGATGTGTTTTTGTGAGGTTTAACCCTGCAATCGACAATAGAAATGATTTCCTGTGGGGTTTACTAAGACTCTTTGAATCTCTGAAAGAAATCAAACAGTATATGTAAATACCTTTAAATATGTTGTAGTGAATGTACTGAAAACCCTGTTTGCATGTCGAGCAGAATGGTTTAAAACTGATAATACAATAAGACATATTGTATAAACATACATACATACATGGATATTTTGGTGCTGGAGTTCCGTAACACACTCCCTTTGACTTTTAAAAAGAACTGCTTCAGTCGGACTCTGTCTTTTGTCAGACTTCAAGCAGTTGTAATCATGCATTCCTTCTTCTGAAATACCACTTTGTTCTCTGCAATTCTGGTCTGAAATTCTCTGTTTTACTGCATTTTCAGCAGTGACCAATTCCTCAGTGCCATGCTCTTGGTCTTCAATGAGGAGCTTCCCCCTTCCACAAAAGAGAGAAAGGCATTGCAGCCTTTGAACAAAGGAACAAAAATCCATTCTATGAATTCACATTGAGACTGATGGGCTGCAGTTACTGTGGGAAAGCAATAGAAATGATTGAAGAAGCCATGTGAAATGCATACAACACAATAATACAACAGAAATTCACATTAGAGGAGAACCACAGAGAAGTCCGCGCCATGTTGCAGCATGTATGGATGGAGTAAGTCTGTTAGGGTCACGTGTGTTGCTGAGTTCCGACCGCATTGCAGTATTTCAAGCAAGTTCAGGTGCCATATTTCCCACATTGCATTACATCATTATGCATATGCAAACAGTTGAAAACTGTAAATTTCTGGGATTGTTTTTATCTGATGACTTGAGCTGGAATTATAACACCAACGGAATTGTTAAAAAGTCTCGACAACTGCTTTTTTCTGCATAAGCTGACATTGAAAGTCTTCTTACAAACGTTATAACTGCATGGTTTGGAAATGCCACTGCTAAAGAAAGGAAGGCTTTGAATAGAGTGGTTCGTTCAGCCAGTAGAACTATTAGTGTGGAATTTCAATTTCAATTTCAATTTATTTTCATTTATATAGCTCCAAATCACAACAGAGTTGCCTCAAAGCGCTTCACACAGGTAAGGTCTATCAACAAAGTACTGTCTGTCCTGGAGGACATTTACAAAAAAAGGCTTAAGTCCCGGTCTTTGGCTATTACTAAAGATCTCCTGCTTCCTGCCAGGGACCTGTTTGAGCTTCTTCCTTCGGGTAGGTGCTATCGGTCTATTAAATGTGGGACATCACGTTATAGAAAAAGTTTCTTCCCACAAGCCGTAGCAATGATCAACACTCTTTGATTAGTTTTAAATGTATCTTAAATTATTTTGTGGCTTTGTTGTTTTTATGGCATTTTTTATGTTCTTTTATGTCTTTTTATTGTTTGTGTATGTCTTGCTAGTGCACTTTTGAGCTTGCACCATTTTTTCCAATGTGGTTTTAATACTGCAAATGGCAAATCAACTTGAACTTGATATTGCATGATGTTATATACATGTTGTTATAGGCAGAGGGGCACATACAAAAGCACATACAAAAGAGTGTGTGCATGTGTGTTTGTACATGTCCCATAGCCCCATAGCCATAGCACGCACCAGAGAGCACAAAGTACCTCCATGGCAGAAAACATGCATGGACACAGGACCCCACCTGAAGGTGAGAAGCAGCAACAAGTACTGCAGATATAAGCTCCGCGCACATGGGAGTGATCAGCCCAGTGAGCCACGAGATACAGGACACAGACCATAGTCCCAACACCAGACAGAGAGGTAGCCTACGCAATTTCCTAAAGTGTGTTCTGTCTGTCTCTGCATCAGAACACCTTTCAGTCTATTTCAGGGTGATAGCATGTCACCTTTCAAACAAGCAGCAGCAGTATGTCGCCTGAATAACTCACCGTGTTGAGTTTGAGCTCCATGTTGAGAACTCCTCCGCTGTCTAAAACTGGCATTAGGTTAATGGCAAACACAGCAGCCCTGTCTGGTGGAACTGATATGTTTGGACCAAAGAAGACGTAGAAGTGCACTGAGAAGGTGTCCAGCTCATTGCGCAGGGTGGGACGGATGGGCCAGCACTTGTTAGCGTCAGCAGTGGGGGCGAGGTACGTGATGCTGTCATCTGAGCTGTGCGAGGTGGAACTGGTATTCTGAGAGAGGGCGGGCAGAGCCGCCACGGAGAGCGCCTCGGACAAAGAGAAGCCCATGGCCGTTCCAAAAGACTGTGGCATGTTCATTGATGAGCTGGGCTGGGCTTGATCCTTTGAAAAATTGGGCTTGGAGCAATCTAGGCAGAGGAGACACAAAGGATGCTTGTAAGCGAGTTAAACGTTTCTGGTGCATGACTGCAGATTTGATGCAGAAGCTCTTTAAAATGAACCTTGGACAATGTAATGTAATAATCCCATATGATGAAACAAAACAATCACCGGTGAATCGCAAACAAAAAGCAATAACTAAGAGAGTTATTTTCCATGCTCTGTTACGCATGCTAAGCAAATGTGCCTTTTGTAAATGTTTGAAATGAGCCCCTTCGCGTGGCATCCCTAAAGTAAACAGCAGGGTTCAGTGCTGTACACTGCTTTTTAATGAGACAAAGATTCAGAATAATTGCAAAACAGTAGGATTTCACTCAACACAAAGCAACTCAATGCAAAACAGTCAGTGATGGCAACTGGCAAAGTACCATCAAATGGTGGCGATCCCCAAGGGGACAGGATTTCAAAGGCTTTTGTAGCGCTGCCTCGTTTGCATAGTGTTGTCTCTGAAAAAAGTTTGGAGTATTTGATGTCCATTCATGGCAGATATTGAAGGAATCCTAAAAATATTAAAATAAACAGCTGGAAATCATAGCTTTGGTACAAAAGTAAAAACTCTGCTTACCCTTATGCATATCTGTGCAAAACAATTGGTTTCATTTCTTATCAAGTACATCACATAAAATGTCTTACAAGCCAAAACCTGCAAAACGCACTATAATAAATAATAAAGATTAGCTAAACTAATATCCATAAATTAGATTCCATTCAGGACCCACACTTAGAAACAGCCTGACAATGCAATTAAGCCTTTACTGTCATTGTATATTCGATACAACAAAATTGCACGTGTCCCTTTGTGTGACAAAACAAATGTAAAATAATTTAAAAGTACAGAATTGAATACAAAATCAGTAGTGCAATATTGGTGTATGTATGTGCATACTATATTACATTCAACAATAACCAAAAGCAACCAGACACCAAAAGAAGGTGAAGACTCCAGATGGTCCTTTATCTAAACCTGAGGTGTTCTTCAATTTATATCCACAAAAGGTCAAGTCAGATTTGCCTGGTAGGCAGTGGAGAAGATGGAGCGTGAATAATTAGTCTGTGTTGCTATGGTGACAAAGTGCACTGTACTGTGTTGAACAGAAGGAGGGGATTGGTACGCGGGAGTGGACTTCCCACAGATTTGTGAGCCATCCCTGTGGAGTGAGAATAAAGAATACCTCCGCTCTCCGCAACCCAAAAACAGCATGTAGCACTTAGGCACGATATCACGGGCCTCTTAGCAATCCCGTGTGAATCGCCTCTGTTTGGTGTTTTTCCTCAAACACACATTTTTAATGGCTGTGCTCTTTCTGGCTCTTGTTTCTTGTGAAAAAAAAAAAACACACAAATTTAGTTTCTTTATCTATGAGAGGGTATGGAATGGAATTTACCCCTACAGTCGCACGCTAAGAGTGCAAAGTGATGCTTTTTTATGGATACTGGACATGATAATCTACTTTGAGCCATTGCACAGCTTAATTTGTGCATTTTCCCATTTGTAAAGAGGCACCGCTGTCTAGTTTAAGACTGCAAACACTGTAGGAGAAAAATAATGAAGCGTGCTGGGAGCAAGAAACAATAACCATCATTACAGGTGATTTAAAAAAAATGATCTCTGAAAAGATCAAATCCAACACGTTAACCTCTATAACTATATGATGTAGTAATTTGCTAAATGGGTAAAATACTCTCACTTGTGGATTAATCAGACAGAACTGAAGGGCCTTTGATGATTTTGTACCAGAAAAAAATCAAGCAGTAAAAATACAGTGTGCATGAAATAAGCTACAACATTTAATTGATACTGCATCACATTACACCACAAACACAATACAGATTAAAATGTCTGCATATTAAAACATGTGTAATATTAGTAAGTAAGATTGTGAACTTAGACACATGGGGTGTGCAGCCAGTACATTCTGAGTGCCGGTCCCAAGACTGGATAAATGAGCAGGGTTGCATCAGGAAGGACAGCTGGCATAAAACAAGCCAACTCAACCATGCAGAGTACAAATTGAATTTCCATACTGGATCGGTCAAAGTCCGAGTTAACAACAACCACCACTGGTGCCGTTGCCCAACAAGGTGCCGGCGGAAATTGAGATACTGCTGGGTGAGGGAGAAGAAGAAGAGGAGAACATGTCTACAGACAGCAGGAGAAGAGGAAAGCTAAAACGGTGGAAGTGAGAATTGGGACTTTGAATGTTGGTAGTATGACTGGTAAAGGGCAAGAGCTGGCTGATATGATGGAGAGGAGAAAGGTAGACATACTGTGTGTGCAAGAGACCAAATGGAACTTGGTGGGTTCAAGTTGTATCACGGTGTGGACAGGAAGAGAAATGGTGTTGGGGTCATTTTAAAGGAGAAGTATGTTAAGAGTGTGTTGGAGGTTAAGTGAGTGTCTGACAGGGTGATGAGTGTGAAGTTGGAAATTGAAGGGGTGATGATCAATATCATCAGTGCATATGCCCCATAGGATGATGGTTTGTAGAATGACTTTAGAGGTAAAGAAGAGGAAGAGAGTGAGAGCTCAACAAAAGATCAGATGGTGAAAACTGAAGGAGGAAAACTGTTGTGTGAAATTCAGTGAGCAGGCGAAAGAGGCACTGGATGGAGGGGAAGCAATTTTGGACAACTGGAAAAGTACTGCAGATGTGGTGAGGGAGACAGCTAGGAAGGTACTGTGTGTGACATTTGGACAGTGGAAGGAAGACAAGAAGACTTATTGGTCCGAAGATGAACGAAGATGTCCAGGAACACATAAGGAAAAAGAGGTTGGCGAAAAAGAATTGGGATAGATGAGATGAAGAAAATAGACAGGAATACAAGGAGATGCAGCATAAGGCGAAGTGGCAAAAGCTAAGGGCTCCTTCATACATAACACGATTGAAGCTGACGAGCACACGAAGGAGCAATTGCATACCATTTGTGAAAAACTGGAGCTGCCTCCAACACCTCGTACACCTGTCACTACAATTATTCATGCACACCAGTGGCTGAAAGACAGAGAGTGCCCTGTGAGAGCCCATTTGATCCCTTTCATGGCAGGTGTCGGCCAAATTCTAGGTGACACAAACAAACATCCAAAAATGCTCCCCTGACACTTGAAAATGTGTGACCATTCACGCTGTTAGCACGAAAACAGTGAGCAGACAATCACTTTTGAGCTGGATGTGAAATCTGTCTAAGTGCCCCCATGAGTGTGGCATTGCAAAAAGCAACACACGTGGCCTGCTTGTGTATCGCACGTGTGGCACGCGCCCCCCGGCACGCAACATGTGTTGGGGGGAGAGCGGGGGGCAGACGTCCATAAAATGCCGATATGTATGCACAGACATGATAACATAGGGGCTGGACAGCCACATCTGAGTGCACACAGCACAGCGAGCCGCCTCCCAGCTGCTGAACAGAGACTCAATGACAGCTCAGTGCACACGAGGTGTCACATTAAAAACACAGAGACCACAACCAGGACAGGTATATTAATAAGTACTACACTGCCTACATACAGAATTACATAACAAATAACTAAAAAAGACCACATAACATAGAAGAGAGTGACACTTCGGTCTGTGCACTGAACTGACAGTGGGCGTGGCCGCCAACAGCTGCAGCTGTTGAGATCTCTGGTTCTGGATGTCCCAGCTGGGGAACAAGTACCGTGTTTGGACGGACATGACCTTACAACTGTCCACTTTGATGCACGTGTGTCTGCTTGCTGTCCTCACGTGGACATACATGAAAACATATATCGCTGTTGCGACCGGCGGCAGCGAGCAGGCTGTCCCACGTGAAACGGACCGTCAGATCATAACACACAGCGGGCGATCTGAATGTCATGTCACCCACGTGAGCTCTGTTCCACATGATGCTGTGTCTGCCCTGTGGCGCACTGTCCACGTGTGTGCGTGTCAGGGCAGACATGCGCGCGGGGCCGGCTAGACATGCTGGGCCAGCAGATGTGGACATCATAACAGTGCCCTGCTTCATTCATGCCATTTCATGACTGTACGTCTGTCACCATGGGTCAATCTATAGAGGAACGGACGGTTCATACTTGTATTATCTGCTCGATAAGAGGGATTAAAAAAAAATGGTGTTTTTTTATGATGTGTTTTATTTCATTTTCTCCTTAGCAGAGGCGTGATGTGCTGCAACAAGTTCCAGCTGTTTTTTTTTTTTTTCTCCACAACAGGGGAAATTATGGCACTTTTTGCCGTCTACATTGTCTAATTTCTTTTTTTTTTTTATGTTTATCTCTTTGTTGATTTAAGCCATTTTACACTCCTGTTATAGGACAATGATGGTTGCACAGTGGTAAAGTTTCTGTCTGTTAATCAGAGCTTTTGTAAATTGCAGGTTCAAATCCTGCAGGTGGCATGTATTTTATTTTTGTTTTTTTCCACGACAGTTTCTTGCGCATGCACGAAACCGTCACAGCGGGATCGTTCATGCCTCCCCGACCATGTGTCCCTCCCGACGTTGGCTCGATGTTTCCGTGGTTCGTTCATTTGGGCTGTTTCGCTGTGATTTGCCCTGATTCCTACTTATTCGTACTATGTGTGAAGGGGCCCTAAGGGACAGGCATATTGCAACCTATACAACAAGTTGAATAGTAAGGAAGGAGAAAAGGACTTAAATAAGCAATATGAGATAAACCTACACAATTAACAACACACAGTCAGAAGTGGAGGTTTATTTATATGTTCATTGAGGTGGCTTTTTTTCTCCCTATTTTCCTATTAATCCCAATTTCAGAATGTTAGGCTGTCATCCTCCCCTTTTTCATTTTCACAGCCTCTGCTTCCTGGACAGAGTGATTTGACAAGAAACAATCTATTTTTAATGACTCTATTATACCAAAGCAAACTCAATAATGAAAAGCACATCTTGAGTTATGTGAGTGGTGTAAACTTGCTCAGCTGATCCCAGTGCTGTAGATACACAATACATCATAGGTGCTATGGAAATTGGGACAACATACTACAGGACTGAGTCAGTCAGAGAATGTGTGGAACTGAGGCTGAAAACATTAGATTCTGAATGGCAAACATGAACAATTTTCTGCTGGTGTTACAGTGAGGCCACTGAACGATTTAAGGTCCAATCACAGCCAAGACTAGAGCAAAGGCACCTCTGATTCAGTATCAATGAGATCTTTCATTGCTTGAACAAGGAAAGATATATTCTCATCAAATTTTGTTTTATTTGCCTTTAAAGAGACAAAGCAGTGAAGCATTTCCAACCATATTAAAAAAAAATCACAGTCTGATTTATGATTTAAAACAGAAACATTTTGAATGCTTACAGCTTTAGTTGAATGTTTTGTCACAGAACAAAAATGTTGCTGTTACCAGTAGATCGTAGCGCTCTCTAATGGCTATGATTGAAAACCCTGCATTTCACCAATCTATTGTGTCTGGCTCCTGGGGAGGAGGTTTCACACACTGGGTGCAAGTCGAACAGAAAATTCCCAGATTCATCTGTTTCCCCATAGGGGTGCATCATTCTGATATTTTGGACCGTTATCTGTCTGGTATTGGCCAAATGTACAGGACTGGATATTGGATATTGCTAAAGAAAATCTAGTGTAAGTCTCCTGTTGCACATCACTGTCATGTTTTCAACTGCTTGTGTTTTGTTGTTGTTGTTTTGTTTTTTGAGGGGAGTAGAATATTTGTTTCACAGTTTGAGTTGAGGTGTTTTTTGTTTTTTGTTTGTTTGTTTGTTTGTTTGGGGTTTTTTTTTTTTTGGATGGTAGGTCAACAAAGTATGCCCAGACAATTTATTTATCAACAGATTAGTTGATTTAAAACAGAGAACAGAGTCTTGGATTGAACTGGTATTGGAATATAATGAAGGTTCCAGTATCTGTATTGTATTAGATATGAAAAATTGATATTATGTCACCCTTAATTCCCAGTATGTCTTATCTAATTAATGGTCTACTTAAAGCTGTATTACCACCAGGGAATTGGATTGTACTGGTATCAGAAGATAATGAAGGTTCCAGTATCTGTATTGTATTAGATATGAAAAAGTAATATTATGTCACCCTTAATTCCCAGTATGTCCTATCTAATTAATGGACTGCTTAAGGCTGCATTACCACCACCATCCGGCCATAAGGCTCAACTTCTTCACAGAGAGCCACAAAGGGAACAAGTAAGGAAGGCATTTAGTGTTTTTATTTTTTCAAAAGAGGGAGATTAAGAAGCTGCCTACCAAGATGGTGGTCATTAATGTTGCAGTTCAGATAATACCGGATTTGAAAATGTCCAACCGCCTACTTGAAAAAATACTTTCAAATAGCAACTGATATTAGACCTCCAAATGGTAATTTGAGATCGCAGAGAGCTGTTGCTCTATCAATGAACATGGTCATAGAATCAGAACAAATAATAAACAGACTTCTTCTTCTTCTTTGTCTTTCGGCTGTTCCCGTTAGTGGCCGCCACAGCAGATCAATCGTTTCCATCTCACCCTGTCATCTGTATCTTCCTCTGTCACACCAACCACCTGCATGTCCTCCCTCAGCACATCCATAAACCTCCTCTTTGGCCTCCCTCTTCTCCTTCTGCCTGGTGGCTCCATCCTCAGCATCCTTCTCCCTATATGCCCTGGGTCCCTCCTCTGCACATGTCCAAACCATCTCAATCTCGTCTCTCTGACTCTGTCTCCAAACCGTCCCACCTGAGCTGTCCCTCTGATATGTTCATTCCTAAACTTGTCCATTCTCATCACTCCCAAACAGACAATTAAAGGTATTTTCTGGCACATGACTGAAATTAAAACTATTATAAGACAAAGAGTGTGTAGACTGAAATTAAAATGTTTCATCAACGTTACAGGTTTTTAGCTTACAGAAAGTACAGTTAGCATTATTTAGACGAGGCACAGCTACGGTGCATCTGCAAAGTATTCACAGCGCTTCACTTTTTTGACATTTTATGTTGCAGCCTTATTTCAAAATGGATGAAGAAAAATAATTTTTTTTATCTTAAAATTCTACACAGAATACCCCATAATGACTGTGAAATTTTTTTTTTTTTTTTTTGAGATTTTTGCAAATTTATTAAAAATAAAAAACTAAGAATCTAAGAGGCTGTAGGTGCTGCCAAAGGTGCATCAACAAAGTACTGAGTAAAGGGTGCGAACACTTATGTACATGTCATTTATCATCATCATCATCTTGGGCATCATGGGGTTGCGGGGGCAACAGCTCTAGCAGGGGAGCCCAGACTTCCCTTTCCTGTGCCACACTGACCACCTCTGACTGGGGGATCCCAAGGCATTCCCATCCAGTGTGGAGATATAATCTCTCCACCAGGGTTAGTACCCTGGAATAGACTTTACCAGAGAGGTTGAGTAGTGTTGATGACCCTGTAGTTGGCACACACTCAATCCCTCACACACTCTCCTGGGTGTGGAGGGATTGATAAGACATCTCTTCAACACTGCATTGAGGTCTGGGACAGCGCCTAAGGAGTGGCAAACTAGGGTGGTCATCTCCAGATTTAAAAAGCAGGACCAGAGATAAAAATATATATAAAAAAAATTCACGCTGTCATTATGGGGTGCTGTGAGAAGAATTTTAAGGGAAAAAATGAGTTTACTCAAGTTTGGAACAATAAAATGTGGATAAAGTGAAGTGCTGTAAATACTTCCCTGATGCACTGTACCTACCTAATAAAGTGCCCAGACAGTGAGGGCTGAATTCTAACCAGCTTTGAGGAAGACAAAGCTACCAACAAGGCAGAAATAAAAGAATAAGAATGGTACAATTACTCATCATGTGTCATTACTCACCTTTGACCTTCACCCCTATTCGAAAGTAGACATCCGATGTGCTGAGATATCGCTCCACCAGAATGTAATACCATTGTTCCCAGGCAGGTACGAGGGTGTCTAATTCACAAGGGTTCCACTCTCTGCAATCGAGGGCACTTGAGTTATGCACCGGAGGCGCCCGCGCTCTTATCTTCAGCACCACGGGACAACTGTCACTGCTCTTGTTCTTGGTGCTGCAGTTTACGAGTTGAACCTTCACCTTAGAGATATAATTGGGGATGAACACTCTTCACGGCACACACACACACATGCACACACACACACACACACGCAGACATACACTGTAAGTAGTTATAATGCATGCTATAAAGGAGAATGGCATAGCACATGCTGCACAAGGGCTTTTTAAACAAAGACAAACTAATCAAAATGTTTTTGTTTTTGTTTTGTTTTTTACAAATATCAATACTGAACAAGTTGGCAGTTTGTAAAGTACTGCGTTGAAAGAAACAAAATTTGATAAAATTGCATCAGCTGGGTAACACTCAAATTGGTGCAAATATTGTTTATTAATTTGGATCAACTTAATTAATTTGGCCGTTAAAAAATGAAGCACTTTATTAAGTTGGTACAACAAATCTCTTTTTTCAGATTAAGAAAAACAGAAATCATCCATCCATCCATCCATCTTCTACCGCTTAGTCCAATTAAGGGTCGCGGGGAGCTGCAGCCTATCCCAGCAGTCATAGAGCACGAGGCGGGGTACACCCAGGACAGGACTAGTCTGTCGCAGGGCCACAAATAGACAAACAAACACAGACACACCCACACACACACCTACGGACAATTTTAAAGATTCCAATCCACCTAACCCGCATGTCTTTGGATGTGGGAGGAAACCGGAGCACCCGGAGGAAACCCACGCAAACACGGGAAGAACATGCAAACTCCACACAGAAAGGCCACGGGAATTGAACCCACAACCTTCTCGCTGTGAGGCAACAGTGCTAACCACTAAGCCACCGTGCTGCCAAAACAGAAATCAGTGATGTGTAAATTCTGTGTAACAAATTCCTTGTAATAAATTCAGAACAACTTAAAAAAAAATCTTTTGTTTGGCCAAACGTGATGCCTACATAACAGTTGAGACGTGATTGTGCCTCCTGCTGTTTTTGCCTTTCCTTCTAATAACACTTAATAATCACTGGCAGACTAAAAACTCCACTTGATCGAGCTTTGATGATTTTTTTTTTTTTTTTTTTGGTCCATTATGCAACTCTTCAGCTGCACAACTGTACAGGGTCTTTGTTGTATTTTTCACTGCATAATTTGCCACATTTTTTTTCTGTTTTATTTCTGGGTCTGGATTGCTGGTGGTCCACTCGCGCACCCTCAGCCTGTCATGATACAGCTGTGCTCTTGTAAGATACACACAGTGTAGCTCCTGCGTTGTGTTTTGGGGAAAAAGTACATTTGTCGACAGCAGAATGGGTGTGTTTAGGAAAGAAGTATGGAAATTTCATCTTTTAAATGGAAATATGAAATAACTTGTGTTGAGAACAGCAGGAAGGAGGTGGATTAAAGAAGTAGATGAGCTTCCTCCACCACCACACAAAAAAGAACTATTCCTCAACTGCTCACAGTTTTTGCCATTTAATATCATCAATATACTCACAACCCACTTCATTAGGTACTTCTGCTCACCTGCTCATTAAAGCAAATATCTAATGAGCCAACCACGTGGCAGATTCTCAGTGCATTTAGGCATGTAGACATGGTGAAAAAGATCTACTGAAGCTCAAACCAAGCATCAGAATGGAGAAGAAAGATGATTTAAGTCACTTTGACTGTAGCTGCTGCTGCCAGAAGGGACAGTCTGAGCATTTCAGGAAACTGTTGATCAACTGAGATTTTCACCTGCAAGGTCTACAGAGATTAGTTCAGTTCTGAGAGCATGCACAAATATCCCACTTTGCTGAATCCACTACACCAAGGAATCTGCCCAGGTCCTGGTTGGCAAGAACCACAACAGACAACCAGTCTGCCTCCACATCTCAATGGTAACCATCTACCACAGCGAGGTGAACTGTGGGTATTTCCTTGGCTTGTTCCAGTTAATTAGGACTCAACAGTGAGAATTTGGTGTGCTGGACCATGATCAGAGAAGAACACCATGGCCACAGTGTTGCAGCAGATGTTTCCTCACCATGCACATGGTAGTCGTTATCTGATTCTCTCTAAGTAACCGCTCATTCAACACAAAATGATTTGAGTAGTACCTAAGGATCCTCCAAAAAGACCTGGTACCAAAGGCATCCATTTGTTGGCTTAGGTCTCTGGTTAGCATCCGAGTCTCACAGCCTACAGTAAGACAGGAAGCACTAGGACCCCAAAAACTTTGATACTTATTCTCCTGCATAGATATTGGCATTACTAGACATTTTCATCCAGGGACATCGTGGCTCCACAAGCTTTTGTCAAGTGTATCTTGACCTCAAACACCAAGGATCCAGAGACATGGTCACTATCAAGGTCTACAGAGAATGATCCAAAAAAGAACAAACATTCAGGGAATAGGGCTTCTCTGGAGGGGAAAAAAAGCTTTATTGACAGCACAGATTAGAGAAGAATGGCTAGACTGCTTCAACCTGTCCAGGCAAAAATTGTTGTTGTTGTTGTCCATTCAGCTGCTCCCTTTTTGTTCAGGGTCGCCACAGCAGATAGAGCCAGATCCGCACTGGTATTTGGTAGTTTTATGCCGGATGTCCTTCCTGATGCAACTCCAGTTTTACCTGGAGAAACACAGCCGCTGGTGTTCCAAAGAGGTTTCCCATCGAAGTACTAACCAGATGCCACACTGCTTAGCTTCTGAGATCTGACAGGATCAGGCTTACACAGAGCAGACCGGCTGCCTGTCCAGGCAAAAGTAAAACAAATAATCACAGGGTATGGAGAACACAGACACACAACAAGTCCAACCCTGAAGCAGATTGCCTACAGCAGCAGAAGAACACACCGGTTGCCGATCCTGTCAGCTAAGAACCGGAAGCTGGTGATACAGTAGGCATGGCCTCACCAAAAATGGACAGCAGAAGACTGGACAGATGTTGTCTGGCCTAATGAGTCTTAATTTCTGCTTCAATATTCAGCTGCTTGAGTCAGAATCTGACATAATTATCATATAAGCACAGATCCATCCTGCCTCATATCAACAATTCAGGCTCCTGGTGGTGGTGTGGTAACTGTGTGATGCTGTCATATCAATATGGACCAAAAGTCTCAGAGGAATGCTTACAGCATCTTGTTAAATCAAAATGTACCGAATAAAGTCAGTGACAGTATCCAGCATCTGCTTAGTCTGACAGACACTGAGGTCCAATTCGAAGACATACTTGTAAAGTGCAGATTTGTTGTGGATGGGGATCATCTGGTCAATGAAGTATCCGGGATAGAGGAGTGAAATCCCAATGAGCCTCTGCACAATGAGCTGTGGCTGAAACAGATACTGGCACTCTTCAGACAGACCCTGTGATGAAACACAGTCATGGTTAAAAATATATACAGTATATATATATTTCACTAGTTAAATCTGCAGTCATTCAAAATGCTAAATTATCAGTCAGACGGGGTCAAAATTCCTAAGAGCCTATATGTGCCTGAAATTCATAAGCCAGCGAAAGTAACTCTGTCTGACCATGTGTCCATCTAAACCAGGGGTGGGCAACCTGTTCCAGAAAGAGCCATGAGGGTGCAGGTTTTCTTTGCAGCCACTGACTCCACCAGGTGATTTCACTGATTAACTGATTCCATCTGCTCAAAGTGATATTAATCAGTAAAATCACCTGGTGGAGTCAGTGGCTGCAAAGAAAACCTGCACCCTCATGGCTCTTTCTGGAACAGGTTGCCCACCCCTGATCTAAACCAAAGTGAAAGTGCCAAATCTTGCAGTTCCTTGAGTGGCCACTTGAGGCTGGCTCCAACAGCGAGTCACAGCCTGCAGACCCCCATGTTAAATGTTGTTGCCCAACTTTGCCTAATTGCCCAACAACCAGAAAAAAAAAAAAACAACAACAAGAAAAACATGTTTACAGGCAGGTGCCAAAAATGTTTTTGTTCTGTATCACTAGCTTCCACGGTCATGACAACTATACAGGGAGAATTCTATATCATGCTTTAGTTGTTTTAAGACAGAAAATTATGAGTAATTTGGGGTGTGGTCGCTTTGCAAGGCAGCTAGTATGCCAGCAGGATGAAGGCCCCCTAGCCCTGGCTGCTACCTGCTGTGAACTCAACCATGTTTGTTTCTTCTGAGCATTTTACACCATATATTAGAGATAATATGGTTTGCTGTACAGTTAATTGTACTAACAGACCATCTAAGAAGTCGGCGCTCCAGTATTTCTGTTGAGTTGAATTTTTTTATCATTTAATTTTTATCATCACCCCATTCGCACTAATTAACAAACAACCATATTTTAGTGACTTTAGCTCTACTGTTACTCCACAGCTACTGAGGCAATATGCCGGTCATAATTTCTAATACCAGCACCCAAGCCACCCATTATGGAAACCTCAGTCCAGCCCACAAAAATATGTGGTAACAAGAGCGAACCGAGATTTCGCACGTCCACAAGTCGGAACCTAGATCACCTCCAAAATTCAGTGGAGTCTTCCATGCCCTGATATCTATCTGTGGTGTAAATTTTGTGAGAATCCATGAAGTAGTTTTGATGTAATCCTTCAAAGCCTATATAAAGTGAAATCTTGACCCAGAATCCGAATCTGAATGTGAATCACCACCAAAATTCAGTGGAGTCTTTCATGGCCTAATATCTATCTGTGGTGGAAAATTTTGTCAAAATACGTGCAGTAGTGTTAATGTAATCCTGCTAACAGACAGGTAAATAAATAAATATTTAAAGGGGATAGAGAATCAAAATCATCTTTTTTATGTTTTTGGTGTTAGTTCAGAGTCTCCCCGCTGTGGGGAATACACACGAAGTGCCAGCAAGTTTCAGAACCTCTGTTTCAAGTATTTCTCCTTTTTTGAATTGCCCCTAGAAAACAGGCCAATCCGTTTTTGAGAGAAAACTTACGTCACTTTTTCACCAATAGCTCCCCCACACACACACCCACACCCACCCCCTTTCACACACGCCCCTTCGAAATTAATTATTCAGAAGGTTGTGCCCACCCATTCGTAACACTCGAAGAGAAGCAATGGCGAGCTACAGGTGTGCTTTCCCAGGCTGTTTTAGCGGACTACGATCTTCCCACGGAAAGCAGTGTACGCGATCACTGGCTTTTATTCATTTTTAACCACATCCCCAGTACATACAACCGCCGACTGTTTCTCTGCTCTGCGCATTTCACGGAGGACTGTTTCACAAACCTTGCACGATTTTGAGCTGGCTTCAGTCGGCATTTAATACTCAGTAGAGGGTCAGTTCCGACTCTGCGACAAAATCAACCCCAGCAATCAGTACAGCCTGTGAGTATCACATTTTCTTTTGTTTTAAATTTGTGTTGCACCATATTCCTGTTGTAAGAATTGCACGTTAGAATGGCATGTTAGCTCTGGTTTGTTCCTCTAAAGGGAATGAGCTAACCACTTAGCAGCTAGGGATGTGTATCGAGAACCGGCTCCTTTTGGGTATCGTTAAGAAATGACTCGATCCACCGACATCAACAAGCTTTGTGCTTAACGATTATGTTATCGGTCCTTCAGAGTGGCCGTTGTTTTGGGGGGAGTTTGTCAGGAAAATGATCATTTCTGTATTGATTACAGACCCTGCAGCGGGTCCATAAACAACTTTTCTGCAGCGCGGCTTTGCTTTGAACCTTGAACCAATTGAAGCAGTGCTTCGCAGATTGAAGCAATGCTTCGATTATTTTTTCTTTCTTTTGCTTAATTTTCTCCTGCTAAAACCCTAAAGAGCATACGTCTGTGAGTATTATTTACCTTTTCTATGTTAAACTGACCTGTTATGTTCTTCTGAAACAGTTGATAGATGTATTTTATAACTTAAAAACGGGAGCGACGCTAACATGTTAGCATGTCTATGGCATTTTCAATGTTAAAAGTTAGCATTGCAGATGTCATCACGTTCGGGTGCATTTGTTTTCAAATTGGAATATTTAGAGAAAGAGGCAAAAAAAACATGAATAGAAACACAACAGAAAATATAAAAGCAATGAAAATAAATAAATAATGCTTTCTTTTCAGTGAGAGCAAGGGCAGCCAATCAAACAATGGCAACCGATCAGCGCCACCTACTTGCATTTCTTAATGAGGTTGCCAAATAAGCTCCGAAACGACGCCATTAAAGGCAAATGAGGCATTCTAAACCCAGCATAGAAACATAGCTGTTTCAGAGAGCCTTTTAGGAAGGTTCTGAGCCATTACAGACCCAACCAGTTTTTTGGGGGGCTACATATCACATCACAGAACAAGGATTAATGCCCCATTCAACCTCTCTCTATCACCTTTAATATATAAACAGATGATTTTATTACATCTTTGGCGGACGTAATCAAACACTCGAACCAACATTATGCTGGTAGCTTGACCTTGTTTGGCAAGTGCAAGATGGTGTGTGTGTGTGTGTGTGTGTGTGTGTGTGTGTGTGTGTGTGTGTGTGTGTGTGTGTGTGTGTGTGTGTGTGTGTGTGTGTGTGTGTGTGTGTGTGTGCGTGTGTTAGGTGGAGTCCGGCCCTGCCAAGATTGAAACCGCACCATTTGAGTTTCCAACCCCTTTTTTTTTTGTTTTGTTTTTTTTTTTTTTTTTGGAAAACCTAAAGGTGATGTCATGGAGGGTTTGTCCAGTATAGTTTTGGAGGGCAGCACACGATGTCTAGATTCGTCCCATTCAGGGCCTTGGTCATGGTTTTATCGTTTTGCCTCACTTCTGGTTTTGATTATTCTGTCTGTGGTTTCTGTTTATCTTTATCTTTTGTGTTTTATCATCTTGTTATGCTCTGTTTATGATTAGTTATTTATTTTCATTTATTTTCTTTGTATCACCTGGTTGCCATGTATTTAGTTTTATCTTTGTTCCTGTCCAATCTGTAGTTTGCTTTTCTTTAATGCTCATTGTAATGCATTTGTATTCTTTTACTCATGGTTCCTTTAGTTACTTCAGTCCCAGTTTAGTATTTGTTTATCACATTTACTGCTTTATGCTTTAGTCACTGGTTTTGGTTGGTATTTATCTTAAGTGTTTTCTTCTGGTTATGCTCCTTTAGTTATTTATTGTTTCTCTGGTTATCAATTATTCTGTGTTGTCCTTTGTTGAATTCTTTTGTCACTGGTTTAGTTTTGTGTCTTTTATTTTCTTGGTCAGCTGGTAATCGGTTATGGCATTTACTTCCATACTTTAGTCCGTTTGGTTCTAGTCTAGACTTTGCTTTTTATTTTCTTCTTTACTTGCACTCTGCCTTGCACTATAGTCATTAGTTGTATTTCCCTTTATACTTTAGCCACTTGGTGAGTTCTGTCTTAGTTAGGTCTCTGCCTTTTATTTTCTGGGTCCTGACACATGAGCACATCAGTTTGTGGTTTTCAGTTCTTTTTATCTCTGTTGGTTGTGGGTGTGTCACTGGCACTTAGTTGTTTTGTCTGTCACACCCACCTGTCTTCTCTGGCCACTCCCCTTCCAGAACCTTCCCCACACCTGTTTTACATCACGGCCTGATTACCCCCTTGTATTTAAGCTCTCACAGTCCCTCACTTCCCTACTAGTTTGTTGATCGTGTGTCACATCCTCGCATTCTTTGTCACAGTCTGTTTGCCTTGTTTTTTGACCTTGCTTGTTTGACTCGATCTCCGCCACGCCGTGAACCTGACCCCAGCTTGTGAACTGAACTTCGAATCTGCCTCTCCTCTGTCTGTACCGCCGCCTCACTGACTGCCTTATCATATACCGAACCATTGCCTGTTTTTGGATAAAGCCTATTTTTACCTCCACACCTCAGCCTGCGAGTCTGCATCGTGTGTCCTACCATTTTCTGTGCCACGCCACACCCAGTCATGACACACACCCACTGTTTCATTTCTCTTTCAGTGACCCATTAACTGATGTGCATTAATCTGTAAAATGAGCTGACAAAGCACAATGACTTTGACAGAGTGGGCAATGCAACCCCCCCCCCCCCCCCCCCCCCAACACACACACACACACATAATCAACTGTTAACTTTGTTATAAAATGGGCCTTTTGCACCCAAATCAAAAGGACAGGTGTGAATGCCAAATGAGGTCCTTCATTCTTGTCAACTGATGGCTAATCTCTCGTGCTCGACCCACAATTACTATGGCACATCATTAGTGCAGGAGGTGCTGTGGTGACCCTTTGATTTATTATGGCCTGTCAGACGTGCACGTGTTGTTCTGTGAGCTGAGGTTTAATTAAGTAATATGGGTTTGCGAAGGACGATAATTTTAGAATTCAAGAGCATTAAATCTGAATATTTTAGTCTCTAAAAAGATATAAACACTTGTACAACTGTAGTTCACCTTGAACTTCGGTAAATGTAGGTTGTTAAAAGCCTTAAAAGTATTTAGGCCATCAAACTGTTCCTGACTAAAATGGATTATTTTAGTTACATTTAGAAAGTCCCACAGTGACTACACAATATTAGGGGAAGAGTCCACAATATACACTAAGATGCTGTTTTATTAGGTACAGCTGAAATCATCCAAATCTGTCAGGATTTGAGTTTGGATTGCTTTTATTTCTTTTGTTTGTTCACTTGCTGGAGTTGCCGTTTGGGTCTGTCTGTCCCTTTCTCTCTTGTCTGCCTCTGCTGGCTCTTGGTGGTGGGCAGTTCCCTCTCTCTCTGGTCACGCCCTCTTTCTGGTGCATTACTCGCACACCTGTTCCCAATCAGCACCTCATCACCTGGGTGTATTTAAGCTCCTCATTTTTCCTTGTTCCTTTGCCAGATTGATGCGCCTAGTGCCTTCTCTCCAGCTCTGTTTTGTATTCTCGACCTGCTTGCCTCTCGTGTGTTCTGATTACCTATCTGTATCCTTGACCTTGCCTTTGCCTGATGTTTTTGGTATTGTTACTGTTGTTGGACTGCCTCACTGTGTACTGGACCCCATTTATTGCTACAGTAAACTGCTTTTACCTACAGAGCTTGTTGTCAGAGTCCTGCATTTGCGTCCAGCCTTACCAGTCACCCAGACCTGATAAAATCTTTGCGAAGCTTCACTGTTACAAAGGTTCCAAAGAAACTGTATGGTAATTTGCCAGGCTGTAGTGAAGAGTGGTGGTGGATTTCTTCCCATTTTATTCAGAAGTATCTCTAAAATTTGGAATACACAAATGACCCTTGATGATAATCTTGATTATTTATAGTGCAAGGTTTAAAATGCAAAGCACATGTGCTTTGCTCTTCACAGGGCGCATAATCTGGCCACAAAGAAGTGTATTTAGCCTCTTAATTAATCATAGGTATGTTTTTGGAGTAACATGAATTGCATTTGTCAGTGGTTTTAAGTGTCAGTTGTGCTGTAAGGTGGTGCATTGCTATTTAACTGTTGGACCTGTGAAAGCTTTTCTGGTGAGGAAACCAATCTGTGCACAATGTGCCAAAGCATGAGCGCAGATCATTTACCAGACAGCCACCAAAGTTCGCTGAGGTGAAGCAGTTGAGCACTTCATTCATGCAACACCTACTCCTCATCCATCTCTATCGATCCAATTTCTTCCATCCCACACTTTCACACATAGACACCCACCATCCCAACCCACTGCTCTTGTACCATCTTGGTTTTGTGATTTTCCCATTACTTTTTAAAATTTAATGAATTTTTATAGTTTTGATTTCAGTTCAATTCAGTTGTAGTTTGGTGGGCTAATGTGTACCAGTTGTGTACCAGGTTTTCAGAGCCTGACCATAAGTCATTTTTACACTTACCTGTGGGCACACAGATGAGCACCAGTATGTTTGCAACCTTCTGTATTTTCCATACCATGTAAAAGCAACAAGAAGCAACAAGGATCGGATGCCAGCTGGTGCCACCGCCCTAGTAGAAGTCACCAAGGTAGTCAAAAAACTCCTCTGTGGCAAATCTGAGGGGGCAGATGAGATTCATCCTGAGATGCTGAAGTCTCTGGATGTTGTTTGACTGTCATGACTGACAACGCTTATACAATGTATACCTCTGGATTGGCAAACTGGAGTGGTTGCCCCCATCTTTATAAAGAGAACTGGGAAGTGTGTTCCATTTTTAGAGAAATCCCACTTCTCAGCCTCCCTGGGAAAACCTATGCCAGGGTATGACAGAGGAGACTCAGACTCTTAGTCAAACCTTAGATTCGGGAGGCACAATGCAGGTTCCGTCCTGGTCATGGAATGTGTGGACCAACTCTTTACCCTTGCAAAAATATGAGAAACATCTTGGGAATATGACCAACCAGTCTATATGTGTTTTGTGGATGTGAAAAAGGCGTAGGACAGGGTCCCTTGAGGTGTCCTGTGGGGGGTATTGGGCAAGTATGGGGTAGTGTAACTACTGCAGCACGCGATATAACGCGATATAACACACCAAAATCAAACTAGGAGCTGGGTCCGTATCCTAAGCATTATAGCAGACCTGCTCCCGGTGGATGTTGGACTTTGCCAGGGATGGTCTTTGTCACAAATCGTGTTTGTGATGTTCATGGATGGGATTTCAAGGCAGAGTGTGAAGTGAGTGGGATGAGAATCAGCACCTCCAAATCTAAGACCATGGTCCTCTGTTAGAAAAGGGCAGATTGTTCCCTCCGGGTCAGGGGAGAGTTATTACCCCAGGTGGACAAGTTTAAGTATCTCCGGGTCTTGTTCACTAGTGGGAGTAAGGAGGAGCATGAGCTCGACAGACGGACTGGGCCAGCATCTGATGCTTTACGGATGCTGTACCAGAGCATGGCGAAGTTCTCAATTTACCAGTTGAATAAAGATTCTATCCTCAACTACGGTTGTAAACTTTGGGTAATGACTGAAAGAATAAGGTCGCGGATACAAGCAGTGGAAATGAGATTCCTCCCTTGGCTTACACTCCTGGTCAGGATGAGTAGCTCGACTATCTGGGAGGGACTCAGATTAGAGCGGCTGCTTCTTCGAATCGAAAGGAGCCAGTTGGGGTGGTTCAGGCATCTAGTGAGGATGCCCCCTGTTCATTTCCCTAGAGAGGTCTTCCAGGCATGTCCAACTGGGAGGAGGACCCAGGGAAAACTCAGGACATGAGGAGGGATTATATTTCACAGCTTGCTTGGGACCGGCAAGTGATCCCCTAGAAAGAATTATAGGACTTGGCCAAGGATAGGGGAGTGCGGAATGAGCTGCTTGGTCTGCTGCCACCATGACAGGGATCCAGATAAGTGACAGAAAATGAATGAGTGAATGAATGATGTTGCATGAAGCAGTAGTACCACATTTCAAAAATAAATGTGACTTCTAGAAGGGTGTGACTTGTATATGTTTTTTCCTCTTTATGTCACATTTTTGGACAGATGTAACTAATACTCTGGTTGTTACTGTCCATTCGACTGCTCCCGTTCTTTGTTCGGGGTCACCACAGCGGATACAGCCACACCCGCATTGGTAGTTGGCACAAGATGCCCTTCCTGATGCAACTCCAGTGTAACCTGGAGAAACACACACAGCCACTGGTCTTCCAAAGAGGTCTCCCATCCAAGTGCTAACGAGGTCCCACACTGCTTAGCTTCTGAGATCTGGCAACTGGAAAATATGGTACACAGTGTGGGAACTGGGCTGGAAAATAAAAATGGGTCAGATGAAACCACACTCATGGTGTGCATCATGTTGTGCCCAGTGAAAAACAGAACCCTCAGTGTTGAAGAATCCGTGTGAGAATAGATTTATTATAAAGGTGTTGGAATTCAGGCAACACTATGAAACAGTGGTTAGCACTGTTGCCTCACAGCTTTTTTGTATGGAGTTTGCATGTTCTCCCCGTGTTCATGTGGGTTCCCTCCACGTGCTCCAGTTTCCTCCCACTTCCAAAGACTTGCAGTTACACTCAACAAAAATATAAACGCAACACTTTTGGTTTTGCTCCCATTTTGTATGAGATGAACTCAAAGATCTAAAACTTTTTCCACATACACAATATCACCATTTCCCTCAAATATTGTTCACAAACCAGTCTAAATCTGTGATAGTGAGCACTTCTCCTTTGCTGAGATAATCCATCCCACCTCACAGGTGTGCCATATCAAGATGCTGATTAGACACCATGATTAGTGCACAGGTGTGCCTTAGACTGCCCACAATAACAGGCCACTCTGAAAGGTGTAGTTTTGTTTTATTGGGGGGGGATTCCAGTCAGTATCTGGTGTGACCACCATTTGCCTCATGCAGTGCAACAGATCTCCTTCGCATAGAGTTGATCAGGTTGTCAATTGTGGCCTGTGGAATGTTGGTCCACTCCTCTTCAATGGCTGTGCGAAGTTGCTGGATATTGGCAGGAACTGGTACACGCTGTCGTATACGCCGGTCCAGAGCATCCCAAACATGCTCAATGGGTGACATGTCCGGTGAGTATGCCGGCCATGCAAGAACTGGGACATTTTCAGTTTCCAAGAATTGTGTACAGATACTTGCAACATGGGGCCGTGCATTATCCTGCTGCAACATGAGGTGATGTTCGTGGATGTATGGCACAACAATGGGCCTCGGGATCTCGTCACGGTATCTCTGTGCATTCAAAATGCCATCAATAAAATGCACCTGTGTTCTTCGTCCATAACAGACGCCTGCCCATACCATAACCCCACCGCCACCATGGGCCACTCGATCCACAACATTGACATCAGAAAACCGCTCACCCACACGACGCCACACACGCTGTCTGCCATCTGCCCTGAACAGTGTGAACCCGGGATTCATCTGTGAAGAGAACACCTCTCCAACGTGCCAAACACCAGCGAATGTGAGCATTTTCTCACTCAAGTCGGTTACGACGACGAACTGGAGTCAGATCGAGACCCCGATGAGAATGACGAGCATGCAGATGAGCTTCCCTGAGACCGTTTCTGACAGTTTGTGCAGAAATTCTTTGGTTATGCAAACCGATTGTTTCAGCAGCTGTCCGAGTGGCTGGTCTCAGACGATCTTGGAGGTGAACATGCTGGATGTGGAGGTCCTGGGCTGGTGTGGTTACACGTGGTCTGCGGTTGTGAGGCTGGTTGGATGTACTGCCAAATTTTCTGAAACGCCTTTGGAGACACCTTATGGTAGAGAAATGAATATTCAATAAAAATTCACACGACGGAGTCTTTCAAGCAGGAACACAGTGCAAGCAGCTGCACCACATCACTCCGCTGAAGTGAACGACAGCCCAGTTTCACATTATTTTTTCATCCTCCCGTCATGAAATTATTCAAATTTTCGTGACAGGGTTTTTTAACTCACTATTACTAGCCCTACTCCTACCCCCAACCCTATGCTTATCCATAACCTAACCCTACTCCTTCCCCAAACCCTAACCATAATCACCCCCGACCCCCCCCCCCCTCCACTGCACTTTTAGTTACGTGCAGCCATCACAGAATGAATTAGAATAAATTTGTGCTCCTGTGACAAAAATTTTACACTTTTCGTGACAATATGATGAACCAATAGATCAATGTATATTTCGTGCTGCTGAATCACGACAATCTATGAGACTGGGTTGTGGAGAACAATAAAATAAAAACCAGCTGTATAATAAGTGAATATCACTGGGTTGATATAAATAATACATGAAAGGGGCAGCAATATCAATCAATCAATCAATTTTATTTATATAGCGCCAAATCACAACAAACAGTTGCCCCAAGGCGCTTTATACTGTAAGGCAAGGCCATACAATAATTACGTAAAAACCACAACGGTCAAAATGACCCCCTGTGAGCAAGCACTTGGCGACAGTGGGAAGGAAAAACTCCCTTTTAACAGGAAGAAACCTCCAGCAGAACCAGGCTCACGGAGGGGCAGTCTTCTGCTGGGACTGGTTGGGGCTGAGGGAGAGAACCAGGAAAAAGACATGCTGTGGAGGGGAGCAGAGATCAATCACTAATGATTAAATGCAGAGTGGTGCATACAGAGCAAAAAGATAAAGAAACACTCAGTGCATCATGGGAACCCCCCAGCAGTCTAAGTCTATAGCAGCATAACTAAGGGATGGTTCAGGGTCACCTGATCCAGCCCTAACTATAAGCTTTAGCAAAAAGGAAAGTTTTAAGCCTAATCTTAAAAGTAGAGAGGGTGTCTGTCTCCCTGATCTGAATTGGGAGCTGATTCCACAGGAGAGGAGCCTGAAAGCTGAAGGCTCTGCCTCCCATTCTACTCTTACAAACCCTAGGAACTACAAGTAAGCCTGCAGTCTGAGAGCGAAGCGCTCTATTGGGGTGATATGGTACTATGAGGTCCCTAAGATAAGATGGGACCTGATTATTCAAAACCTTATAAGTAAGAAGAAGAATTTTAAATTCTATTCTAGAATTAACAGAAGCCAATGAAGAGAGGCCAATATGGGTGAGATATGCTCTCTCCTTCTAGTCCCTGTTAGTACTCTAGCTGCAGCATTTTGAATTAACTGAAGGCTTTTCAGGGAACTTTTAGGACAACCTGATAATAATGACTTACAATAGTCCAGCCTAGAGGAAATAAATGCATGAATTAGTTTTTCAGCATCACTCTGAGACAAGACCTTTCTAATTTTAGAGATATTGTGTAAATGCAAAAAAGCAGTCCTACATATTTGTTTAATATGCACATTGAATGACATATCCTGATCAAAAATGACTCCAAGATTTCTCACAGTATTACTAGAGGTCAGGGTAATACCATCCAGAGTAAGGATCTGGTTAGACACCATGTTTCTAAGATTTGTGGGGCCAAGTACAATAACTTCAGTTTTACCTGAGTTTAAAAGCAGGAAATTAGAGGTCATCCATGTCTTTATGTCTGTAAGACAATCCTGCAGTTTAGCTAATTGGTGTGTGTCCTCTGGCTTCATGGATAGATAAAGCTGGGTATCATCTGCGTAACAATGAAAATTTAAGCAATGCCGTCTAATAATACTGCCTAAGGGAAGCATGTATAAAGTGAATAAAATTGGTCCTAGCACAGAACCTTGTGGAACTCCATAATTAACCTTAGTCTGTGAAGAAGATTCCCCATTTACATGAACAAATTGTAATCCATTAGATAAATATGATTCAAACCACCGCAGCGCAGTGCCTTTAATACCTATGGCATGCTTTAATCTCTGTAATAAAATTTTATGGTCAACAGTATCAAAAGCAGCACTGAGGTCTAACAGGACAAGCACATAGATGAGTCCACTGTCTGAGGCCATAAGAAGATCATTTGTAACCTTCACTAATGCTGTTTCTGTACTATGATGAATTCTAAAACCTGACTGAAACTCTTCAAATAGACTATTCCTCTGCAGATGATCAGTTAGCTGTTTTACAACTACCCTTTCAAGAATTTTTGAGAGAAAAGGAAGGTTGGAGATTGGCCTATAATTAGCTAAGATAGCTGGGTCAAGTGATGGCTTT
The DNA here is from genome assembly GCF_902500255.1 of Thalassophryne amazonica. NCBI lineage: Eukaryota > Metazoa > Chordata > Actinopteri > Batrachoidiformes > Batrachoididae > Thalassophryne > Thalassophryne amazonica. The sequence goes on from NC_047107.1 coordinate 101,841,364, forward strand.
TTAAGTAATGGCTTAATTAGTGCCACCTTAAAAGCCTGTGGTACATAGCCAACTAATAAAGATAGATTGATCATATTTAAGATCGAAGCATTAAATAATGGTAGGGCTTCCTTGAGTAGCCTGGTAGGAATGGGGTCTAATAGACATGTTGATGGTTTGGATGAAGTAACTAATGAAAATAACTCAGAACAATCGGAAAGAAAGAGTCTAACCAAATACCGGCATCACTGAAAGCAGCCAAAGATAATGATACGTCTTTGGGATGGTTATGAGTAATTTTTTCTCTAATAGTTAAAATTTTATTAGCAAAGAAAGTCATTAAGTCATTACTAGTTAAAGTTAAAGGAATACTCGGCTCAATAGAGCTCTGACTCTTTGTCAGCCTGGCTACAGTGCTGAAA